>NC_069508.1:113149584-113340845 GCF_027579735.1 Bombina bombina | reverse complement strand
CTGCCGCCCCCAATTTCGCCACAACCTAACTACATTTATTAACCCCTAATCTGCTGCCCACCACGCCGCTGCCACTATAATAAATATATTAACCCCTAAACCTAAGTCTAACCCTAACCCTAACACCCCCTAACTTAAATATAATTTAAATAAATATAAATAAAATTACAAAACTTAACTAAATTATTCCTATTTAAAACTAAATACTTACCTATAAAATAAACCCTAATCTAGCTACAATATAACTAATAGTTGCATTTGTATCTAGCTTAGGGTTTATATTTATTTTACAGGCAACTTTGTTTTTATTTTAACTAGGTACAATAGTTATTAAATAGTTATTAACTATTTAATCACTACCTAGCTAAAATAAGTACAAATATACCTGTAAAATAAAACCTAACCTATGTTAAAATTACACCTAACACTACACTATCATTAAATAAATTAACTAAATTAACTACAATTAATTACAATTAAATTAAATAAACTAAAGTATGAAAAAAACACTAAATTACAGAAAATAAAAAAATAATTACAATTTTTTAAAAATAATTACACCTAATCTAATCCCCCTAATAAAATAAAAAGCCCCCCAAAATAAAAAAAGCCCTACCCAACACTTAATTACAAATAGCCTTTAAAAGGGCTTTTTGTGGGGCATTGCCCCAAAGTAATCAGCTCTTTAACCTGTAAAAAAATATACAATACCCCCCAACATTAAAACCCACCACCCACACACCCAACCCTACTCTAAAACCCACCCAATCCCCCCTTAATAAAACCTAACACTAACCCCGTGAAGATCACCCTACCTTGAGATGTCTTCACCCAACCGGGCAGAAGTGGTCTTCCAGACGGTCCGAAGTCTTCACCCTATCCAGGCAGAAGAGGTCCTCTAGATGGCAAGAAGTCTTCATCCAGGCAGCATCTTCTATCTTCATCCATCCGGAGCGGAGCAGGTCCATCTTCAAGACATCCAACGGGGAGCATCCTCTTCTTTCCGACGACTAACACTAAATGACAGTACCTTTAAGTGACGTCATCCAAGATGGCGTCCCTTCAATCTCTAAATTGGCTGAATTCTATAAGCCAATCGGAATTAAGGTAGAAAAAATCCAATCAGCCATTAGAATGCGAGCTCAATCCTATTGGCTGATTGGATCAGCCAATAGGATTGAACTTCAATCCTATTGGCTGATTCAATTTTCTGATTCAGCCAATCAGAAATTGAAGGGACGCCATCTTGGATGACGTCACTTAAAGGTACCGTCATTTAGTGTTAGTCATCGGAAAGAAGAGGATGCTCCGTGTCGGATGTCTTGAAGATGGACCCGCTCTGCTCCGGATGGATGAAGATAGAAGGTGCCACTTGGATGAAGACTTCTGGCCGGATAGGATGAAGACTTCGGACCATCTGGAGGACCACTTCTGCACGGTTGGGTGAAGACGTCTCAAGGTAGGGTGATCGTCAGGGGGTTAATGTTAGGTTTTATTAAGGGGGATGGGGTGGGTTTTAGAGTAGGGTTGGGTGTGTCGGTGGTGGGTTTTAATGTTGGGGGGTATTGTATTTTGTTTTTACAGGTAAAAGAGCTGATTACTTTGGGGCAATGCCCCGAAGAAAAAGCCCTTTTAAGGGCTATTTGTAATTTAGTGTAGGGTAGGGCTTTTTTTATTTTGGGGGGCTTTTTTATTTTATTAGGGGGATTAGATTAGGTGTAATTAGTTTACATTTTTTTTAATTATTTTATTTTTTTCTGTAATTTAGTGTTGGTTTTTTTTCGTACTTTTGTTTATTTAATTTATTTGTAATTCATTGTAGTTAATTTATTTAATGATAGTGTAGTGTTAGGTGTAATTGTAACTTAGGTTAGGTTTTATTTTACAGGTATATTTGTACTTATTTTAGCTTTTAGCTAGGTAGTTATTAAATAGTTAATAACTATTTAATAACTATTGTACCTAGTTAAAATAAATACAAAATTGCCTGTAAAATAAATATAAACCCTAAGCTAGATACAAATGTAACTATTAGTTATATTGTAGCTATCTAAGGCCTAGATTTAGAGTTCGGCGGTAAAAGGGCTGTTAACGCTCCGCGGGCTTTTTTCTGGCCGCACCATAAATTTAACTCTGGTATCGAGAGTTAAAACAAATGCTGCGTTAGGCTCCAAAAAAGGAGCGTAGAGCATTTTTACCGCAAATGCAACTCTCGATACCAGAGCTGCTTACGGACGCGGCCGGCCTCAAAAACGTGCTCGTGCACGATTCTCCCATAGGAAACAATGGGGCTGTTTGAGCTGAAAAAAAACCTAACACCTGCAAAAAAGCAGCGTTCAGCTCCTAACGCAGCCCCATTGTTTCCTATGGGGAAACACTTCCTACGTCTGCACCTAACACTCTAACATGTACCCCGAGTCTAAACACCCCTAACCTTACACTTATTAACCCCTAATCTGCCGCCCCCGCTATCGCTGACCCCTGCATTACACTTTTAACCCCTAATCTGCCGCTCCGTAAACTGCCGCCACCTACGTTATCCCTATGTACCCCTAATCTGCTGCCCTAACATCGCCGACCCCTATGTTATATTTATTAACCCCTAATCTGCCCCCCACAACGTCGCCGACACCTACCTACACTTATTAACCCCTAATCTGCCGAGCGGACCTGAGCGCTATTATAATAAAGTTATTAACCCCTAATCCGCCTCACTAACCCTATCATAAATAGTATTAACCCCTAATCTGCCCTCCCTAACATCGCCGACACCTACCTTCAATTATTAACCCCTAATCTGCCGACCGGAGCTCACCGCTATTCTAATAAATGTATTAACCCCTAAAGCTAAGTCTAACCCTAACACTAACACCCCCCTAAGTTAAATATAATTTTTATCTAACGAAATAAATTAACTCTTATTAAATAAATTATTCCTATTTAAAGCTAAATACTTACCTGTAAAATACATCCTAATATAGCTACAATATAAATTATAATTATATTATAGCTATTTTAGGATTAATATTTATTTTACAGGCAACTTTGTAATTATTTTAACCAGGTACAATAGCTATTAAATAGTTAAGAACTATTTAATAGTTACCTAGTTAAAATAATAACAAATTTACCTGTAAAATAAATCCTAACCTAAGATATAATTAAACCTAACACTACCCTATCAATAAAATAATTAAATAAACTACCTACAATTACCTACAATTAACCTAACACTACACTATCAATAAATTAATTAAACACAATTGCTACAAATAAATACAATTAAATAAACTATCTAAAGTACAAAAAATAAAAAAGAGCTAAGTTACAGAAAATAAAAAAATATTTACAAACATAAGAAAAATATTACAACAATTTTAAACTAATTACACCTACTCTAAGCCCCCTAATAAAATAACAAAGCCCCCCAAAATAAAAAATTCCCTACCCTATTCTAAAATACAAAAATTACAAGCTCTTTTACCTTACCAGCCCTGAACCGGGCCCTTTGCGGGGCATGCCCCAAGAATTTCAGCTCTTTTGCCTGTAAAAAAAAACATACAATACCCCCCCCCCAACATTACAACCCACCACCCACATACCCCTAATCTAACCCAAACCCCCCTTAAATAAACCTAACACTAATCCCCTGAAGATCTTCCTACCTTGTCTTCACCATCCAGGTATCACCGATCCGTCCTGGCTCCAAGATCTTCATCCAACCCAAGCGGGGGTTGGCGATCCATAATCCGGTGCTCCAAAGTCTTCCTCCTATCCGGCAAGAAGAGGACATCCGGACCGGCAAACATCTTCTCCAAGCGGCATCTTCTATGTTCTTCCATCCGATGACGACCGGCTCCATCTTGAAGACCTCCAGCGCGGATCCATCCTCTTCTTCCGACGACTAGACGACGAATGACGGTTCCTTTAAGGGACGTCATCCAAGATGGCGTCCCTCGAATTCCGATTGGCTGATAGGATTCTATCAGCCAATCGGAATTAAGGTAGGAATTTTCTGATTGGCTGATGGAATCAGCCAATCAGAATATAGTTCAATCCGATTGGCCGATCCAATCAGCCAATCAGATTGAGCTCGCATTCTATTGGCTGATCGGAACAGCCAATAGAATGCGAGCTCAATCTGATTGGCTGATTGGATCAGCCAATCGGATTGAACTTGATTCTGATTGGCTGATTCCATCAGCCAATCAGAAAATTCCTACCTTAATTCCGATTGGCTGATAGAATCCTATCAGCCAATCGGAATTCGAGGGACGCCATCTTGGATGACGTCCCTTAAAGGAACCGTCATTCGTCGTCTAGTCGTCGGAAGAAGAGGATGGATCCGCGCTGGAGGTCTTCAAGATGGAGCCGGTCGTCATCGGATGGAAGAACATAGAAGATGCCGCTTGGAGAAGATGTTTGCCGGTCCGGATGTCCTCTTCTTGCCGGATAGGAGGAAGACTTTGGAGCACCGGATTATGGATCGCCAACCCCCGCTTGGGTTGGATGAAGATCTTGGAGCCAGGACGGATCGGTGATACCTGGATGGTGAAGACAAGGTAGGAAGATCTTCAGGGGATTAGTGTTAGGTTTATTTAAGGGGGGTTTGGGTTAGATTAGGGGTATGTGGGTGGTGGGTTGTAATGTTGGGGGGGGGGTATTGTATGTTTTTTTTTACAGGCAAAAGAGCTGAAATTCTTGGGGCATGCCCCGCAAAGGGCCCTGTTCAGGGCTGGTAAGGTAAAAGAGCTTGTAATTTTTGTATTTTAGAATAGGGTAGGGAATTTTTTATTTTGGGGGGCTTTGTTATTTTATTAGGGGGCTTAGAGTAGGTGTAATTAGTTTAAAATTGTTGTAATATTTTTCTTATGTTTGTAAATATTTTTTTATTTTCTGTAACTTAGCTCTTTTTTATTTTTTGTACTTTAGATAGTTTATTTAATTGTATTTATTTTTAGCAATTGTGTTTAATTAATTTATTGATAGTGTAGTGTTAGGTTAATTGTAGGTAATTGTAGGTAGTTTATTTAATTATTTTATTGATAGGGTAGTGTTAGGTTTAATTATATCTTAGGTTAGGATTTATTTTACAGGTAAATTTGTTATTATTTTAACTAGGTAACTATTAAATAGTTCTTAACTATTTAATAGCTATTGTACCTGGTTAAAATAATTACAAAGTTGCCTGTAAAATAAATATTAATCCTAAAATAGCTATAATATAATTATAATTTATATTGTAGCTATATTAGGATGTATTTTACAGGTAAGTATTTAGCTTTAAATAGGAATTATTTATTTAATAAGAGTTAATTTATTTCGTTAGATAAAAATTATATTTAAGTTAGGGGGGTGTTAGTGTTAGGGTTAGACTTAGCTTTAGGGGTTAATCAATTTATTAGAATAGCGGTGAGCTCCGGTCGGCAGATTAGGGGTTAATAATTGAAGGTAGGTGTCGGCGATGTTAGGGAGGGCAGATTAGGGGTTAATACTATTTATGATAGGGTTAGTGAGGCGGATTAGGGGTTAATAACTTTATTATAGTAGCGCTCAGGTCCGCTCGGCAGATTAGGGGTTAATAAGTGTAGGCAGGTGTCGGCGACGTTGTGGGGGGCAGATTAGGGGTTAATAAATATAACATAGGGGTCGGCGATGTTAGGGGCAGCAGATTAGGGGTACATAGGGATAACGTAGGTGGCGGCGATTTGCGGTCGGAAGATTAGGGGTTAATTATTTTAAGTAGCTTGCGGCGACGTTGTGGGGGGCAAGTTAGGGGTTAATAAATATAATATAGGGGTCGGCGGGGTTAGGGGCAGCAGATTAGGGGTACATAAGTATAACGTAGGTGGCGGTCGGCAGATTAGGGGTTAAAAATTTTAATCGAGTGGCGGCGATGTGGGGGGAGCTCGGTTTAGGGGTACATAGGTAGTTGATGGGTGTTAGTGTACTTTAGGGTACAGTAGTTAAGAGCTTTATAAACCGGCGTTAGCCAGAAAGCTCTTAACTCCTGCTATTTTCAGGCGGCTGGAATCTTGTCGTTAGAGCTCTAACGCTCACTGCAGAAACGACTCTAAATACCGGCGTTAGAAAGATCCCATTGAAAAGATAGGCTACGCAAATGGCGTAGGGGGATCTGCGGTATGGAAAAGTCGCGGCTGAAAAGTGAGCGTTAGACCCTTTAATCACTGACTCCAAATACCAGCGGGCGGCCAAAACCAGCGTTAGGAGCCTCTAACGCTGGTTTTGACGGCTACCGCCGAACTCTAAATCTAGGCCTTAGTGTTTATTTTATAGGTAAGTATTTAGTTTTAAATAGGAATAATTTAGTTAATTAAAGTTATTTTATTTAGATTATTTAAAATTATATTTAAGTTAGGGGGGGTGTTAGGGTTAGACTTAGGTTTAGGGGTTAATACATTTAATATAGTTGCGGTGACGTTGGGGGCGGCAGATTAGGGGTTAATAAATGTAGGTAGGTGTCAGCGATGTTAGGGACGGCAGATTAGGGGTTAATAAAATTTAACCAATGTTTGCGAGTCGGGAGTCAGGCGGTTTAGGGGTTAATATATTTATTGAAGTGGCGGCGATGTCGGGTCGGCAGATTAGGGGTTACAAAATTTATTTAAGTGTTTGCAATGTTGGGGGGGGGGCCTCGGTTTAGGGGTTAATAGGTAGTTTATGGGTGTTAGCGTACTTTTTAGCACTTTAGTTAAGAGTTTTATGTTACGGCGTTAGCCCATAAAACTCTTAACTACTGACTTTTAAATGCGGGTAGGAGTCTTTCCAAGACTCATAATACCGGCGTTAGGAAAATCCCATTGAAAAGATAGGATACGCAATTTACGTAAGTGGATTTGCGGTATGCTCGAGTCGCAGAAAAAAAGTGAGCGGTACACCTGTACCTGCAAGACTCGTAATACCAGCGTTAGGAAAAAAGCAGCGTTGGGACCTCTCAACGCTGCTTTTTAACACTAACGCAAAACTCGTAATCTAGCCGTTTATTAGTTAGATTGCATGTGGGTGAATGGTGAATTATGGGTTATTAACTTTATGATATACTTTGCCATGTAGGAGTTGGCGGATTAGGGAATAATAAACTTTATTTAGTGTGGGTGGGACCGCTGCACTACAGAAAATGTCCAGTGTATACCAGCGTGCGTGTGCCGTGGTGGGGGCGTGGTCAGGCAGGACCACAGGGGAGTGGCTGAAAAGGGCATTTGGCTGGGCAGTGCCAGTAAAAGGGCATTAAAAAAAATCCTAATCTTAAAGAAAAAAAACAAAAAACACCAAAAAACAAAAATGATGGTGGCGCTCCATCGTCTTCCCGGCGGTGCTCCTTCTTCATCCTGGCTGCGGTCCATCTTCTTATCTTTATCCTGATGGTGGTCCATCTTCTTATTTTCATCTCGGGACACAGTGGTGGTCTTCATCCATCTTTAACACAGATGTCCTCTTCAGCCACACACTGAATTTTGAATGTGAGATAACCCTTTTTTATAGGGGTACCCTTGCATTACTAATGGCTGATTTGCATATTCAAATTCATATCAGCCAATAGAATGAAAACTTGATAAACCTTTAAGTAAAAAAAGAGAAAATGTCCAAAACTTTCAGTCCATACTGGTTATTTAATACCACCTTGTAAAAATGAATGTATGGTTATCATAGGAGTTACAAGCTTTAAAAGGTCTTTAAATGAGCAAGATTCACAATATATCCATCTTGAAAAAGTTTTCTATAAGGCGAAATACGTTAATTGGAATAACTAAATATTGCCAATTAAATAATTGCCGGTTTGAATACAAAAAAAAGCCACTATCAAAGCACATTCATTGGTGCACAAGGTCACGTGACCTCCTACTGCAACATAGAGTTCGGAGTGAAACAAGTGGTTAAGTTACTCTGGACCGAGGAGGGGAATGGCTGTGATTAAAAAGGTAAAGTTTTATTGATTGCAGACCTGGAGCCAGGCAGCAATGAAGACAGAGGAGAAGTGTATGAAGTCACGATATGCTACTCTGAATAGAGGTAACTTTGCATCAGTGACTGTCAAAACTTGCTACTATTGTGTTGCGGACCGAAACACAGGTAACTATTAGTCTGCACTGTAGTTTAGGCTAGTGGTTATAGAGGTCTTTTTGGAACAGGATTTTATCAAATAATATTACTTTGTTGTGGACTAGTGAAATGAACTGAAACTGTCAGTTTAGCTTGTGCAAAAGCAGCTGTGTTTACATGAGAGACTAAGAAATTACAACAATTTAATTCATACAAGACATAATTACGGCTCATAACTCCTATGATAACCATACATTTATTTTTACTAGATGGTATCAAATAACCAGTATGGACTATTTCTTTAAAAATTTTCAACGTTTTCTCTTTTTTTACTTAAAAGTTTATTTATTAGATTATGTTTTTGGAGTGACCGGTCACTTTATGTTTTATGTGTATGCATAAATAAATTATAATTGTTTATATCCTGTATTATTTCACTCTGCAGCTTTAACACTCTTCTGGTAACTTCATTTTCCTTGTAATACACAAACCTCTGTTGTAGCTTTATGAAAACAAACATTGATGACCAGTCACAAGAATCATGGTAATTATACCAGTTAATACACCACTAGTTAAAGGGACATTCAACACTTTGAGATGGTAATATATAATGATAAACTGTATATATAAAAAAAGTCTGCAATGTACTTTAATTTTTTCTTTTGCCCCGTTTCCTGTACATCCATTCTGAAATTGTGAGCTTTTCAGTTACTGTTAGAAATGGAAGTGCAGAACACTGTTATATTCCACACAGCCATTGGCTGCACACTCTAGTAGCTATTTATAACTGTACCTAATTGGCCACAGCTGAGAAGGTAACCTAAGTTACAAAATGGCAGCTCCAATGGTTTTATAGCTACTTTGGGGCCGATTTATCGTGTCTGGCGGATATGGTGTACTGCTTGTGCAATGCCGCCCCATGTAGATTTGCCGCCAATCGGCCGCTAGCAGGGGGTATCAATCAACCCGACCGTATGCTATCGGGCAGGTTGCTGTCCGCCGCCTCAGAGGCAGCGTACGAGTTAAGGAGCAGCAGTCTTAAGACCGCTGCTTCTTAACTCCTGTTTTCGGTGAAAACAGCTGTATTTGGCCCCATTCAGCCATGATAAATCAACCCCTATGTGTAGGCATAAATAAATGATAATTGTTTATATCCTGTACCTAGTTCACTCTTAAAGTGAATGTAAATTTTTGGTTATTAATTGTTACCAACTTGTTCACACACTTATAAATATTCAAACCGCAATAATATTATTTTAAAATAAATAATGTTTATCGTTATTTTGATATCTAAACTTAGCTCCGTGCTATCCATTGAACTCCTCCCAACCATCTTCTTCCTGTTTTTCTCCATGCATCATTTAAATATCTACCGCCCACTCGATGACATCATTTTGAATCGCGTTCACGATTAGGGGTCTCATTTGCGCATGCGTTCACAATTTGGATGACAATACGCGCATGCGTTCAGCAACCAATACGCTGTAAACCTTGGCACCTCGTATCACATTGCGCATGCGTTAATACTCCGTAACAAAGTATAGTATATCGGGTAGTTCGCGCATGCGCAGTAGATTAGCGTGACGTAGGGAACAACTGGCCTGACGCCCCGGGGGTGAGGAAAATATTCCGAAAGAGAAGTGTCAATCATCAAATTTATGTGGGACCATAATGGCGGGCGGAGGAATCGCCGAGAAGAATAGAAAGTAAATTATGAAATATTTCTTTTTAGAATGCGATTTTCACATTTTGATGAATGAAACTCACTTTTATTTTTGAAATGACACACTATGATGCAGAGCGAGTAGGTTGACTTTACATGCACTTTAAGCTTTTCTTCTAGTAGGTTTATGCAAAGGTAATATTTCTCTGGTTTGTTTTAGAGGTTTGTTAATATATATATGTGTATATACAGTATATATATATATATATATATATACAGTATATATATATATATATATATATATATATATATTCTACCAGCCAAAAGAAGCTTATTTTATTTAGTTAAACTCTGCTAGATTTTTTCAAAGCTGCCCCCCATGTTCAGATCTTGCATAGGATCTAACCTTCGGGCTATTTATACTTTGTGAAATGAAAATAAATAATTATTTGGATCTTATACTGTTTTGCTGATATGTATTTGCATCTATCTAAGCTATTTGAATGACAGTTATCTTCCATTCTTTATATGCTCTGAAACTACAGAATTTAAATTAATATACTGTAATAACAAAATGATAATTCAAACAGAATGAATTATTGACAGGACTCTTTCAATAAAAGCTATATCAAAAGAGCACATTATTTTGATAAGCACTCTTATGATTTGGTCAAATAGTTTATATTATATATTACTCTAGGTCGGAATACACTACATTTTGGTATCTTTTTTCTTTTATTTGCTACCTTTTCCTTTAATAAGACTAATCCTCTATTAAAGGGACTTGAATCCCCCCAAAAATTATTTCATGATTCAGAGAATACAATTTTAAACAACTTTCTAATTAAATTATATTATTTAATATGCTTCCGGCTCTTGTTATCCTTTGCTGAAATGTTTATCTAGGCAAGCTCAGGAGCAGCACAGAACCTAGATTCTAGCTGTTGATTGGTGGCTGCATATATATGTTGATTGTGATTGGCTCACACATGTTGTGCTGAGCTGAGCCTGTAATGCAGATGCATAAGGGTCAGATAACAGGAAGGGAGCTGATGCCCCAGGAAGTGATTAGCTCTAGAGCAGTCAGGAAGAGCTCAGCAGACAGAAAGAAGCTCAGGTGTCAGGGCTCAGATATAATAAAGAAGTTTATTTAAAAGAACCTTGTGGATCATTTCAGTACATCATACAGCTGAACAACACATGGTACCAGAAGTGGATGTTTCTCCAGTTATTACAACCACAAGCAAATAAAGCAGAATGGATTTGCAACAAGGTACAAGCATGAATCTCACACAACATGGCCAGCAAACTTCACAGAGCTTACCTATAAGAACAGATAGTCTGAAGCCACCTACTGAGATCAGGTTTGTGGGTAATCTGGAGGAAGTGTGGAGATCATTTAGACAAAGATTTAGTATGTATATGAAAGCAACAAACACCTGCACTGTGCCAAGTGATTGGAAAGTAGCATTGCTTTTAACCGTTGCTGGGGCAGAAGCATTGGACATATATAACAGTTTTCAATTATCTGAAGCTGATGGTGAGAATTATGAGATGGTTATGGAAAGATTGGCTGCATATTGCACACCAAAGAAAAATGAGACATATGAACGTTTTGTGTTTAACTCTAGGGTGCAGCTACCACATGAGACAGTGGAGGAGTTTGTCACTGACCTCAGATTAAAAAGCAGGTCTTGTAACTATGGTCCTCTGCAAGAATCTTTAATCAGAGCTAGACTTGTGATAGGCTGCAATAGTAGTAAAACATGTGAGAGGCTACTCTGACAGAAGGCTGTGTCCATTTGTCAGTCTGCAGAGCAAACCAATACAGGGAGTGCAGAATTATTAGGCAAGTTGTATTTTTGAGGATTAATTTTATTATTGAACAACAACCATGTTCTAAATTAACCCAAAAAACTCATTAATATCAAAGCTGAATAGTTTTGGAAGTAGTTTTTAGTTTGTTTTTAGTTATAGCGATTTTAGGGGGATATCTGTGTGTTCAGGTGACTATTACTGTGCATAATTATTAGGCAACTTAACAAAAAACAAATATATACCCATTTCAATTATTTATTTTTACCAGTGAAACCAATATAACATCTCAACATTCACAAATATACATTTCTGACATTCAAAAACAAAACAAAAACAAATCAGTGACCAATATAGCCACCTTTCTTTGCAAGGACACTCAAAAGCCTGCCATCCATGGATTCTGTCAGTGTTTTGATCTGTTCACCATCAACATTGCGTGCAGCAGCAACCACAGCCCCCCAGACACTGTTCAGAGAGGTGTACTGTTTTCCCTCCTTGTAAATCTCACATTTGATGATGGACCACAGGTTCTCAATGGGGTTCAGATCAGGTGAACAAGGAGGCCATGTCATTAGATTTTCTTCTTTTATACCCTTTCTTGCCAGCCACGCTGTGGAGTACTTGGACGCGTGTGATAGAGCATTGTCCTGGATGAAAATCATGTTTTTCTTGAAGGATGCAGACTTCTTCCTGTACCACTGCTTGAAGAAGGTGTCTTCCAGAAACTGGCAGTAGGACTGGGAGTTGAGCTTGACTCCATCCTCAACCTGAAAAGGCCCCACAAGCTCATCTTTGATGATACCAGCCCAAACCAGAACTCCACCTCCACCTTGCTGGCGTCTGAGTCGGACTGGAGCTCTCTGCCCTTTACCAATCCAGCCACGGGCCCATCCATCTGGCCCATCAAGACTCACTCTCATTTCATCAGTCCATAAAACCTTAGAAAAATCAGTCTTGAGATATTTCTTGGCCCAGTCTTGACGTTTCAGCTTGTGTGTCTTGTTCAGTGGTGGTCGTCTTTCAGCCTTTCTTACCTTGGCCATGTCTCTGAGTATTGCACACCTTGTGCTTTTGGGCACTCCAGTGATGTTGCGGCTCTGAAATATGGCCAAACTGTTGGCAAGTGGCATCTTGGCAGCTGCACGCTTGATTTTTCTCAGTTCATGGGCAGTTATTTTGCGCCTTGGTTTTTCCACACGCTTCTTGCGACCCTGTTGACTATTTTGAATGAAACGCTTGATTGTTCGATGATCATGCTTCAGAAGCTTTGCAATTTTAAGAGTGCTGCATCCCTCTGCAAGATATCTCACTATTTTTGACTTTTCTGAGCCTGTCAAGTCCTTCTTTTGACCCATTTTGCCAAAGGAAAGGAAGTTGCCTAATAATTATGCACACCTGATATAGGGTGTTGATGTCATTAGACCACACCCCTTCTCATTACAGAGATGCACATCACCTAATATGCTTAATTGGTAGTAGGCTTTCGAGCCTATACAGCTTGGAGTAAGACAACATGCATAAAGAGGATGATGTGGTCAAAATACTCATTTGCCTAATAATTCTGCACTCCCTGTAAACAATTAGGTGTCTTATGTAAGCAAGATAGTCAGGAAATTGTTAATGATGTAAGAACACACAGACCTTCAAGAGGAAAGTCCACTCCATACCTGTCAGAGAGGATACATAAGAATAAAGTGGATATACAAGATGCAAAGCACAGAGATATGTCATGTGGGAAATGTGAAAAAATACATGAGCTTCACAAATGCCCAGCCTATGGGCAGAATTGTAGGATCTGCAAAGAATATAATCACTTTGCTGCACAGTGTAAGCAAGCTACACAACTACATACTGTTAAAACATATACCTCTAGCAGTAGTGATGATGATCTTTATGTGGGCATGATCAAACACGTACCTACAAAAGATAATGAATGGATTGTAGAGGTGGAAGCACATGGTGCACTGATACCATTTAAAGTAAATACTGGAGCAGATCCCAATGTTATTCCAGAGGGTCTATGGAAAAAACTATAACCTAGACCTAAACTTCAGAAACAAACTAAAGTACTAAAAGCATATAATGGACTTGACATTACAACTGTGGGTCAATGCATAATCACTCTAAAGCATTACTCCACAGTCACAAAACACACATTTGTTGTGGTTCCTGGAGAAAAGGTTCCTTTAATTGAATTACATTCTATACAACAAGTAGGGCTGCTCACCAAGCTTTTTGAGATTACAGAACAGAAGAACAGAAGTACAAGGGCATCAATCAATACCTTACTTTAAAAGTACAAGGATGTTTTCAGTGGACTTGGTAAACTCCCCATTAAATATAAAATTGCTTTAAAGCCAGGAGCATTGCCAGTGATTCATGCTCCACACAAAGTACCTGTAGCCCTACGAGAAAAATTTAAAAAAGAACTACAGCGCTTGATAAAGATGGATGTCCTAGAACAGGTACATGAACCAGCTGAATGGGTTCATTCTTTGGTTATTGTGGCAAAAAAGGATGGTTCCCTAAGGTTGTGTCTGGGCCCCAAAGAGTTAAATGCCAGTATTAAAAGGGAACACTATCAAATACCAACACAAAATGAAATCCTAGGGGAGATGGCTGGTGCCCAGCTGTTTACAGTTCTCAATGCCTCTAATGGATTTTGGCAGGTATCGCTGGAGAAAGGAAGCAGGCGCATATGTACTTCCAATACATCCTTTGGAAGGCACTGTTTCAAGCGTCTTCCATTTGGTCTGTGTTCAGCGCCCAAAATATTCCACCGAACCATGCAGCAACTGTTTGATGGTGTAGAAGGTGTCAAAGTGTAAATAGATGATATTCTGATATGGGGTGCTAATGAAGCTGAGCATAATGAACGACTTGAGAAAGTATTACAGATTGCACATGACAAAGGGTTAAAGTTAAACCAAACAAAGTGTAGATTTCTTCAATTAGAAATTCTTTACCTGGTGAGATCATCTCAAATTCTGGAGTGAAGCCTGACCCTGTCAAGGTCAAGGCTATTGATAGCATGCCAAGTCCTGCAAATAAGAAATAATTACAAAGATTCCTGGGAATGGTAACCTACTTGGGCAAGTTCATTGCAAATCTCTCAGACAAAACTAAACACATGAGAGGTTTACTGGTAAAGACTGTTGAATGGCATTGGGGAAAGGAGCTTGAGGCTGAATTTGTTTTACTAGAGGAACTGCTAATGACAGCACCTACACTACAGTTTTTTGATGCTTCATGTAAAACACACATTTCACAGATGCATCCAAAGATGGACTTGGTGCAGTCCTGTTACAACATGATGGCACAGGGTGGAGGACTATTGCATATGCAGCCAGGGTTTTTACAGAAACTGAATACAAGTATGCTCAGATAGAAAAGGAGACACTTGGCATAGCGTTTGGCTGTGAAGCATTTCACAATTTTGTTTACGGGACTTCATTTGTAATTAAAACTGATCATAAGTAATGATGTTGCGAACCTAAAATTTTCGGTTCGCGAACGGTGGACTCGAACTTCCGGTATTGTTTGCGAACCCGCAAACCACGCAAACCGCCATTGAATTCAATAGGCAGGCGAACTTTAAAACCTACAAGGACTCTTTCTGGCCACAATAGTGATGGAAAAGTTGTTTCAAGGGTACTAACACCTGGACTGTGGCATGCTGGAGGGGGATCCCTGGCAAAACTCCCATGGAAAATTACATAGTTTATGCAGAGTCTGCTTTTAACCCATAATGGGCCTAAATCAACAAACATTCCCAAATTGTTTGCAATAACGTGCTTTAAAACATCAGTTATGATGTCATATCTATCAGGTAGTGTAAGGGTTACGGCCGCATCACAGTGACAGAGCAAACTCCAAGTGTTACGCACCGCAATCAACCGCAAACAGTCCACTTGCACAACCACGAGATAGATAGATTTGATAGATAGATAGATACATAGATAACATTGCTCAATCGATGCAATATACATATGATCGATACACTGTACATAGCTCAGTAGATGCAATATACATTCGATCGATACGAATTACATCGATCAATAGATGCAATATACATTTGATAGATACGAATGTTATCGAATCAAAGATGCAATATACATTTTATAGATACGAATGACATCAACCAAAATATGTAATATACATTTTATAGATACGAATTACATTGATCAATAGATGCAATCTACATTTGATCGATACGTTTGATAGTTCGATCGATTTGATATATAAATAAATGGATTTGAAATATATATAATTTCCCTGACAGAGTATAACAATAAGACATGTGGTCTGTGACCCGTGGTGTGTTAAGTAGTAATATTCTTAACATTTTACTACAACCTGTTACTCCCCCTATCAAAGAGGAAAAAGGAGTGCAGAGTCTTCAAAGTAGATGAAATTAAGTTTTTATTAGGAGCAGGCTTATCGTCAGACACAGGTAAGCTCCTATCTTACGCGTTTCGCGCATGAGCACATGCGCTTCATCAGAGATAATGGTCTCTGCTGGTCAGGGTCTCTATAAGGGTGTGGGTAACCAATCAGGAAGGGTGTCTTGTTAACCCTTTTGGTGAGTAGAAACTTACACAGGTTGGTTTTCTAATGACATGGTATACACCTGGCTTAGAGGTCCCGAGCAGCAGATTACATTCTTGAACAGATAATATGCTAGGCAAAATTGTGAATACATTATACTTGAACAAACAATTTTCCAATAATTAATTATGAGGTCTATATGGCCTTCATTTGTGGAACCGGGAGATGGAAGAAGATGATTGTTCTGTCCTCCTACTTCAAATTTGTCAGAAACACAAGTGGCTGTCTCAAAACATCACGGACAGAAGATAGATTGATAGATAGGATAGGTAGATATACATAGATTGATAGTTAGATAGAATCGATAGAAGAGAAATAGATTGATTTGTTAGATATATAATTACCCTGATAAAGTCTAATAATTAAACATGCGTTCTTGGACCCAACTAGGTTGTGTTAAGTAGTACTATTCTTCGCACTTTCAGCCCTGTAACTCCCCCTATTGGTGGAGGTCTATATGGCGGTTATGATTACCCTGACAAAGTATAACAACAAGACATGCGGTCTGGGACCCATGGTAATTTTGTTGTGTTAAGTAAAACTTTTCTTATCACTTGAATCCCTCTTACCCCCCCTTTTGTTGGAGCTCTATATGGCCTGCATGATTAGCCAAAGTATAATAATAAAACATCTGGTCTTGGACCCATGGTAATTAGGTTGTGTTTAAGTAGTACTATTCTTATAACTGTAATCCCTGTTACTCCCCCTATCAAGGGACATCTATATGACCTGCATGATTACCTTGACAAAGTAAAACATCAAGACACACGGTGTTGGACCCATGATAACTAGCTTGTGTTAATTAGTACTTTTCTTAGCACTTTAATCCCTGTTACCCCCCCCCCTATCAGGGGTTGGCCAATATATGGCCTGCCTGAGTACTACCATTCTTAGCACTTTAATCTCTGTAACTCCCCCAATTTGGTGAGGTCTATACGGCCTGGATGATTACCCATACAAAATATAATAATAAGACATCTGCTCTTGGTCTGCGACCCATGGTAACTATATTGTGTTAATTAGTAATGTCCTTAGCATTTTAATAGCTGTTACTCATACTCACCCTATCGGTGGAGGTCTATATGGCCTGCATGATTACGCTTACAAAATATAATAACCAAACATATGCTCTGGGACCCATGGTAAGTAGGTTGTGTTAAGTAGTACTGTTCTTTGCAGTTTAATACCTGTTACAACACCAAATGGTGGCAGGTCTATCTGGCCTTCATGATTAGCTGCACCCAAACCCAAAAAAAAGCCGAGTGGTCTTAGACTAACACCCATGGCTAACTCGGTTGTTTCAATTAGTACTATTCTTAGCACTTTCATCCCTGTTACGGGTGGTCTACATGGCCATCATGATTAGCCAAACAAAATACTACAATCCAACCTTTGCTCAGTCTTCATAGGCCCTTCATTGGCTGTATTTTGATAGTACAGTTCTTATTATTTTTATAGCTGATACAACACCGAATGGTGGCAGCTCTATATGGCCTGCATGATTAGCCGCACCCAAAACAAAAATAAATCCTAGCGGTCTTGGATTAACACCCATGGCTAACTCAGTTGTTTCAAGTAGTACTATTCTTAGCACTTTCATCTCATCATCCCTGTTACTTCCAGGACTCTCGGTGGTGGTCTACATGGCCATCATGATTAGCCTAACCAAATACTACAATCCAACCTTGGCTCAGTCTTCATAAGGCCCTTCATTGGTTGTATTTTTGTAGTTCTGTTCTTATTAGTTAAATAGCTGATACAACACCGAATGGTGGCAGCTCTATATGGCCTGCATGATTAGCCGCACCCAAAACAAAAATAAAGCCAAGCGGTCTTGTATTAACACCCATGGCTAACTCAGTTGTTTCAAGTAGTACTATTCTTAGCACTTTCATCTCATCATCCCTGTTACTTCCAGGACTCTCGGTGGTGGTCTACATGGCCATCATGATTAGCCTAACCAAATACTACAATCCAACCTTGGCTCAGTCTTCATAAGGCCCTTCATTGGCTGTATTTTGGTAGTACTGTTCTTATTAGTTTAATAGCTGATACAACACGGAAGGGTGGCAGCTCTATATGGCCTGCATGATTAGCCGCACCCAAAGCCAAAAAAAAGGCAAGGGGTCTTGCACTAACACCCATGGCTAACTCTGTTGTTTCAAGTTGTACTATTCTTAGCACTTTCATCTCATCCCTGTTACTTCCAGGACTCTCGGTGGTGGTCTACATGGCCATCATGATTACCCTCACCAAAATATAACAACAATACGTGCGTGCAGGGAACCATGGTAAGGTTACTTCCTTTCGCAAAATCGAGTATAACAGTTGCAGGCAGAGGTTCTGAGCCTGCATTATGGCTGCACCTCTCCCTAAAAGAGGCATGCGTTACAGAGTCTGTGGGCATGTATGCAAAGTGCTGGCCTGCCTAAAAAGAGGAGCAAGGCTGTACAGGTTGTTCTCCTTCAGCCGTTTTATACGCTGTCCCACGGCCACGACCCTCAACAACCACAACAGAATGAAACACCACATATGCCATCCTTTTGAAAAACAGAGTACAGGTATGGCATTGATTTTAGTTACACAGCAATATTTATTATGAACCATGAAATTGAAAACAAAAACATGATTGGACACCCAGTACAGTACAGGTCGTTCTCCTTCGGCCTTTTTAGAATAGTGCTCCGGACCCCCAACAAAACCAACAGCAGGAAAGAGGACATATGGCATCCTTTTGAACAATAGATGACAGGTAAGGCATAGATTTTAGAAAGCCATAGATAATTTTTTTGCAACTGTGAAATAAAAAAAAACATTGATTGGACACCCAGCACACTTCTTTATCCTTAGGCCTTTTTATGAGAGGCTCCCGGAGCCTCAACAGAAACAACAGCATGAAAGAGGACATATGGCATCCTTGTGAACAATTGATTACAGTTAAGGCATTGATTTTAGAATCCCAGAGATCATTTATATGACCTGGGAAATAGAAAAAAACATTGATTGGACACCCAGTACACTTCTTTATCCTTAGTCCTTTTTATAAGAGGGTCCCGGAGCCTCAACAGAAAAAACATTATGAAAGAGGACATATGGCATCCTTTTGAATAATAGATTACAGGAAAGGCATTGATTTTAGAAACCCAGAGATCATTAGTTGCAACCGGGAAATAGAAAAAAACATTGATTAGACACCCAGTACACTTATTTATCCTTAGGCCTTTTTAATAAGAGGGTCCCGGAGCCTCAACCGAAACCACAGCATGAAAGAGGACATATGGCATCCTTTTGAATAATAGATTACAGGAAAGGTATTGATTTTAGAAACCCAGAGATCATTAGTTGCAACCGGGAAATAGAAAAAAACATTGAGTAGACACCCAGTACACTTATTTATCCTTAGCCCTTTTTAATAAGAGGGATCCGGAGCCTCAACCGAAACAACAGCATGAAAGAGGACATATGTCATCCTTTTGAATAATAGATTACAGGAAAGGCATTGATTTTAGAATCCCTGAGATCATTTATATGACCCGGGAAATAGAAAAAAACATTGATTGGACACCCAGTACACTTCTTTATCCTTAGGCCTTTTTATAAGAGGGTCCCGGAGCCTCAACAGAAAAAACATCATGAAAGAGGACATATGGCATCCTTTTAAATAATAGATTACAGGAAAGGCATTGATTTTAGAAACCCAGAGATCATTAGTTGCAACCGGGAAATACAAAAAAACATTGATTAGACACCCAGTACACTTATTTATCCTTAGGCCTTTTTATAAGAGGGTCCCGGAGCCTCAACTGAAACCACAGCATGAAAGAGGACATATGGCATCCTTTTGAATAATAGATTACAGGAAAGGCATTGATTTTAGAAACCCAGAGATCATTAGTTGCAACCGGGAAATAGAAAAAAAACATTGATTAGACACCCAGTACACTTATTTATCCTTAGGCCTTTTTATAAGAGGGTCCCGGAGCCTCAACCGAAACAACAGCATGAAAGAGGACATATGTCATCCTTTTGAATAATAGATTACAGGAAAGGCATTGATTTTAGAATCCCAGAGATCATTTATATGACCCGGGAAATAGAAAAAAACATTGATTGGACACCCAGTACACTTCTTTATCCTTATGCCTTTTTATAAGAGGGTCCCGGAGCCTCAACAGAAAAAACATTATGAAAGAGGACATATGGCATCCTTTTGAATAATAGATTACAGGAAAGGCATTGATTTTAGAAACCCAGAGATCATTAGTTGCAACCGGGAAATAGAAAAAAACATTGATTAGACACCCAGTACACTTATTTATCCTTAGGCCTTTTTATAAGAGGGTCCCGGAGCCTCAACCGAAACAACAGCATGAAAGAGGACATATGGCATCCTTTTGAATAATAGATTACAGGAAAGGCATTGATTTTAGAAACCCAGAGATAATTAGTTGCAACCGGGAAATAGAAAAAAACATTGATTAGACACCCAGTACACTTATTTATCCTTAGGCCTTTTTATAAGAGGGTCCCGGAGCCTCAACCGAAACAACAGCATGAAAGAGGACATATGGCATCCTTTTGAATAATAGATTACAGGAAAGGCATTGATTTTAGAAACACAGAGATAATTAGTTGCAACCGGGAAATCTAAAAAAACATTGAATAGACACCCAGTACACTTCTTCATCCATAGGCCTTTTTAGCAGAGGCTCCAGGACCCTCAACAAAAACAAGAGCAGGGAGCTGGGCATAGGAGTACAATGGAGTGTGACAATAATAATGTGAAGGGGAAGATTGCGGAGTTGTGGCATTTTAATTTTGTTATCGTGGGAAGTACTTGCAATGACCTTGCTCTGGTGAATCCATATCGCAAATGTGTTTTTTAAGGCACTGTTTGTCTATTTTTTGAATATCAGCATTTGGTAAATGAAGCTCAACTTAAGGCTGGTGAGAACCGACCTTTCTTCTGGCTGTTTGCAAATGTTGTGGCTCTGGACAAACATGTGAATAAGGGGCCATCAGCCATATTCTGCACGCAACCCCTTTGATGATTGACGATAAACATGTGTCACCTGCAAGCAGAGCTCGTTACTTCTGTCTAAATCATCTTCCTGGTATGGACAGGCCACTGTTTCCCACAGCAAGTCCGAAGCTTGAACTACAAGATTGTCTTGAGTATGGTAGGAAACCAAAGTTTATTTAATTCTGTACTATCACCACAAAAGCTGAACTTCTTGAAGCAAGGAAAATGCCAGCAATTTCATGTGCTTATGGATGACAAGGACGTCCTGTCCTGTGGTGCACAGAGATGGAGAGGATTTTGGGCCTCCCTGTACACTACCCAGATGTCTCCAACATCACCAAAAACACAAGACAGCGACTCTTGGGAAGTTCCTGGAGTGTTCCGGTAGCCATCTCTTTGCGCCCCGAAAGGAATACTTTATCAGTTTTTTTGTATACATCCTACAACAGCTTTGGAGACTGTGGTGACGCACATGTTATTTACTGTTGTTCCAGCTGTGGCAATATCAATTGGCATTAAAAAGGTAAGATTTGGAGACTAGTGACGCACATTTTATGCACGCTGTGGCAATTGCAATTTGCATTAAAAAGAATCTGCTAACAACCACTACCTAGGACCACACCTGACTCCTGAAGTCATGCTTCAGTTAGTAACTCAAGTTGAATTATTTTTTTTTTTATTATTATTATGCTCAGCAGATTCAAAACATACCATTCTTCTAGTCATATCACACGACATGTCAAAATGCTGCATGGAAAATGGCAGTGTGCAAAGTCATAATCTTAGTGAACCTATAAGTGCATTAAATTTTCTAAAATAAACAAAAATACAGAGAGAAAAAAAAAAAGGAAAGAGGACATATGGCATCCTTTTGAACAATAGATTACATTTAAGGCATTGATTTGAGAAACCCAGAGATAATTTGTTGCAACCGGGAAATCTAAAAAAACCTTGATTAGACACCCAGTACACTTGTTTATCCTTAGGCCTTATTAGCAGAGGCTCCAGGACCCTCAACAAAACCAGCAGCAGGAAAGAGGACATATGGCATCCTTTTGAAAAATAGATTTCTGGAAAGGCATTGATTTTAGAAACCTGGGGATAATTTGTTTCAACCGGGAAATCTAAAAAAACATTGATTAGACACACAGTACACATATTTATCCTTAGGCCTTTTTAGCAGAGGCTCCAGGACCCTCAACAGAAACAACAACATGAAAGAGGACATATGGCATCCTTGTGAACAATTGATTACAGTTAAGGCATTGATTTTAGAATCCCAGAGATCATTTATATGAACCGGGAAATAGAAAAAAACATTGATTGGAACCCCAGTACACTTATTTATCCTTAGGCCTTTTTATAAGAGGCTCCCGGAGCCTCAACAGAAACAACAGCATGAAAGAGGACATATGGCATCCTTTTGAATAATAGATTACAGGAAAGGCATTGATTTTAGAAACCAGGGGATAATTTGTTGCAACCGGGAAATCTAAAAAAACATAGATTAGAGACCCAGTACACTTCTTTATCCTTAGGCCTTTTTATTAGAGGCTCCCGGAGCCTCAACAGAAACAACAGCATGAAAGAGGACATATGGCATCCTTTTGAATAATAGATTACAGGAAAGGCATTGATTTTAGAAACCCGGGGATAATTTGTTGCAACCACGAAATCTAAAAAAACATAGATTAGACACCCAGTACACTTCTTTATCCTTAGGCCTTTTTATAAGAGGCTCCCGGAGCCTCAACAGAAACAACAGCATGAAAGAGGACATATGGCATCCTTGTAAATAATAGATTACAGGAAAGGCATTGATTTTAGAAACACAGAGATAATTAGTTGCAACCGGGAAATCTAAAAGAACATTGATTAGACACCTAGTACACTTATTTATCCTTAGGCCATTTTAGCAGAGGCTCCAGGACCCTCAACAAAATCAGCAGCAGGAAAGAGGACATATGGCATCCTTTTGAAAATTAGATTACAGGAAAGACATTGATTTTAGAAACCCAGAGATAATTTGTTGCAACCGGGAATTTGAATCAAACAAATGATTCGATGGACACCCAGTACACTTCTTTCTCCTTAGGCCTTTTTATAAGAGGGTCCCAGAGCCTCAACAGAAACAACAGCATGAAAGAGGACATATTGCATCATTGTGAATAATAGATTACAGGAAAGGCATTGATTTTAGAAACACAGAGATAATTAGTTGCAACCGGGAAATCTAAAAGAACATTGATTAGACACCTAGTACACTTATTTATCCTTAGGCCTTTTTAGCAGAGGCTCCAGGACCCTCAACAAAACCAGCAGCAGGAAAGAGGACATATGGCATCCTTTTGAAAATTAGATTACAGGAAAGGCATTGATTTTAGAAACCCAGAGATAATTAGTTGCAACCGGGAATTTGAATCAAACAAATGATTCGATGGACACCCAGTACACTTCTTTCTCCTTAGGCCTTTTTATAAGAGGGTCCAGGACCCTAAAAAAAAAAAACACCAGCAGGAAAGAGGACGTATGGCATCCTTTTGAACAATAGAGTACAGGTACAGCATTGATTTTACAAACCCAGAGATAATTTTGGTCAAATGTGAAATAGAAAAAAAAATTGAGTGGACAACCAGTACACCTCTTTCTCCTTAGGCCTTTTTATAAGAGGGTCCAGGACCCTCAAACAAAATACCAGCAGGAAAGAGAACATATGGCATCCTTTTGAACAATAGAGTACTGGTACGGCATTGATTTTAGAAACCCACAGATAATTGTGTGGAAAAGTGAAATAGCCCCAAAAACCATGCTTGAACTCCCACTCCAGGTCGTTCTCCTTTAGCCTTTTTATAAGAGGGTCCAGCACCCTCAACAGAAACAACTGCAGGAAACACCACCACATATGCCATCCTTTTGCACAAGCGAGTACAGGTATGGCATCCATTTTAGAAACCCAGAGATAATTGAGAGGAACCAGGAACATTTTTCTAAAAATTTGATGGGGCACCCATTACAGGTCGTTCTCCTTCAGCCTTTTTATACCATGGGCCACAACCCGCAACAGGCACAACAGCATGAAACACCACATATGCCACCCTTTTGCACAATAGAGTAAAGGTATGGCATAGATGGAACACAGAGATAATTTAGAGCAACCAAAAGACGGATAAAGATGCTTGGTCGGTCCTCCTCCTTCAAATTTGTGGCATTTTGCGTTCAATTTAATGGTCCACCATATATGAGTGGTGTGCTAAGTTGTACTATTCGTAACAGTTTAATCACTAGTGTTATGTGCCTTATTTTTTTTATTTGAGTTTTGTACCCACAGAGCTGCAGCAGAGGCCAGAAAAATTAGGAATGTACAAATGACTGAAAAATTTGGGTATTGTTGTAGCAACTGCTGTAGCAGCGGCCAGAAAAATTGATGTTTGTAAAACATTTATAAAGTGCCCTAAAAGCTTGTGGCTTGAACACTAGTTGTTGGCGGATAAGTCAAGCAAGTCCTCCGGCTTTATAACAAAACAAAAAAGGCCAGCCTGTGTACCAGTTGTAGCCCAAGCCAGCTCATCTCATCATCAGGCCTTTTTTATTCAAATGTATCGCCCAATGTCAGTCCCTTCGGGATCCAGCCCTCATTCATTTTTATAAAAGTGAGATAGTCAAGGATTTTTTGACATAGGCGACTTCTCTTCTCAGTGACAAAACCTCCTGCTGCACTGAAAGTCCTTTCGGACAGGACACTTGAAGCGGGGCAGGCCAGAAGTTCCATTGCAAATTGGGATAGCTCAGGCCACAAGTCCAGCCTGCACACCCAGTAGTCAAGAGGTCCATCGCTCCTGAGAGTGTCGAGATCCGCAGTTAAAGCTAGGTAGTCTGCTACCTGTCGATTGAGTCTTTCTCTAAGGCTGGATCCCGAAAGGCTCTGATGGTGCATGGGAGTTAAAAAGGTATGCATGTCCTCCATCAACAAGATGTCAGGAAAGCGTCCTGTCCTTGCCGCCGTGGTCGTGGGAGGAGGAGGATTAATTTCATCTCTTCCCCTGTTACATTCCTGTGGTGCTGTGACATCACCCTTATACGCTGTGTAAAGCATAGTTTTTAATTTATTCTTAAAATGCTCCATCCTTTCTGACTTGCGGGAATTTGGTAACATTTCAGGCGCTTTATGCTTATACCGGGGGTCGAGGAGCGTGGACACCCAGTACAGGTCGTTCTCCTTCAGCTTTTTTATACGAGGGTCCCTCAACAGGCACAACAGCATGAAAGAACCCATTTGAACAAGATTGGATGCCAAGCTAATCATGTCCCGTTCCTCCTCCTCACTGATCTCACTGATGGTATCTTCTTCCCCCCAGCCACGTACAACACCACGGGTACCAGAGAGGTGACAACAACGAGCACCCTGGGATGCCTGTTGTGCTCGGTCTTCCTCCTCCTCCTCAAAGCCACATTCCTCCTCTGACTCCTCTTCCTCACAATCCTCTTCCTGCGTTGCCGCAGGTCCAGCAAGCAATGCTGATTCGGCTGTTTGTGGGGGTGATGGACACCACAACTCTTCCTCTTCCGCTTCACGCTCATCTACTGCCTGATCCAGCACTCTTCGCAGGGCACGCTCCAGGAAGAAAACAAATGGTATGATGTCACTGATGGTGCCTTCGGTGCGACTGACAAGGTTTGTCACCTCCTCAAAAGGACGCATGAGCCTACAGGCATTGCGCATGAGCGTCCAGTAATTTGGAAAAAATATCCCCAGCTCCCCAGAGGCTGGCCTAGCACCCCGGTCATACAAATACTCATTAACAGCTTTTTCTTGTTGTAGCAGGCGGTCAAACATTAGGAGTGTTGAATTCCACCGTGTCGGGCTGTCGCAAATCAAGCGCCTCGCTGGCAGGTTGTTTCGACGCTGGATATCGGACAAGTGCGCCATGGCCGTGTAGGAACGCTTGAAATGGCCACACACCTTCCTGGCCTGCTTCAGGACGTCCTGTAAGCCTGGGTACTTATGGACAAATCATTGTACAATTAGATTACACACATGAGCCATGCACGGCACATGTGTCAACTTGCCCAATTTCAATGCCGCCACCAAATTACTTCCATTGTCAGAAACAACCTTGCCAATCT
This sequence comes from Bombina bombina, assembly GCF_027579735.1. Classification (NCBI taxonomy): domain Eukaryota; kingdom Metazoa; phylum Chordata; class Amphibia; order Anura; family Bombinatoridae; genus Bombina; species Bombina bombina. The sequence goes on along the minus strand of NC_069508.1, from coordinate 113,314,548 downwards.
CCAGTTGGTGCGGAGTCAGCCACTGATCCACCTGTGCGTTCAGGGCGGTCAGGAGTGCTGGTGCGGTGTGACTCTCCGCTTTCAGGCAAGTCAACCCCAAGACGGCGTGACATTGCCGTACCCGGGATGTAGCATAGTACCTGGGGAGCTGGGGGGGGTGCCATAGATGTGGAGCAAGACGCAGAAGTTGAAGAGGACTCAGCCAAGGAAGAGGTTATGGAAGAGGATGGAGTAGGAGGAGTAGAGGAGGTAGCAGCAGGCCTGCCTGCAAGTCGTGGCGGTGTCACCAACTCTTCTGCAGAGCCACGCATTCCATGCTTGTCAGAAGTCAGCAGGTTTACCCAATGCGCAGTGTAGGTGATATACCTGCCCTGACCATGCTTTGCAGACCAGCTATCCGTGGTCATATGGACCTTCGCCCCAATGCTGTGTGCCAGACATGCCATAACTTCCTTTCTCACAACAGAGTACAGGTTTGGGATTGCCTTTTGTGAAAAGAAATTTCTGCCAGGTACCTTCCACTGCGGTGTCCCAATCGATACAAATTTTTTGAAAGCATCAGACTCCACCAGCTTGTATGGTAAAAGCTGGCGGGCTAAGAGTTCAGACAAGCCAGCTGTCAGATGCCGGGCAAGGGGGTGACTTTGAGAAATTGGCTTCTTACGCTCAAACATGTCCTTGACAGACACCTGACTGTGGGCAGATGACCAGGAACTGCTATGTAAGAGAGACTGAGTGGAGGATGGTTGAGAGGGGGCAAGGAGGACAGCACTGGTTGACGTGGCTGAAGATGCTGGAGCAGGAGGAGGAGGGCGGCTTTCACTTTGTGTGCTGCTTCTACTCATGTGTTCTTCCCATCAGCGTTTGTAATGGGAGACCATGTGCCTTCGCAAAGCAGTTGTACCTAGGTGGGTGTTGGACTTCCCATGACTCAGTTTCTTTTGGCACAGGTTGCAAATGGCATCGCTGTTGTCAGAGGCAGACACACAAAAAAAATGCCACACTGCTGAGCTCTGCGATGACGGCATTCTGGTGGTGGCAACAGCATGCGTTGATGGGCGTCGGCGTGCTGTCTGGCTGACCCCTGGTGACGATGCATGCTGTCTGACTGTGCCACTAGCTCCTTGAGACGACCTCCCGATGCTTCCAAATCGTCTCCTCCTCCTCCTCCTCCTCTCCTTCTCCCCATTTGAACTTAACCCTTCTTCTTCTCTTCTAGCAGGCACCCACGTGACATCCACCGACACATCATCATCAACCGCTTCACTTGTATCTGAAACATCAAGAAAGGAAGCAGCAGCGGGTACAACATCATCATCATCATCATCATCATCACACCGTACCTCCATGTCAGTAATGCTGCCTGACTGAGACTGATCACTATTATCTACATCCTCTGTCAATGATGGTTGCGCATCACTCATTTCTTCCAAATGATGTGTCAATAACTCCTGTGACAGATCAAGTGAAGCGGCTGTGGTGCTAGTGTTGGTGGTGGCGACAGGCGGGGGAGTGGCACTGGTCACTTGAGACCTGCCCAAAGCACAGCTGGACGTAGATGGTGCGTCAAGGTTAGGAGGACTAGCAGCGGAAGCTGAAGAAGACTGGGTGTCCTGTGTTAGCCATTCAACTAGGTCCTCCTCAGAAGTTTTCGTGTCCCCCCTGGCACCCGGCGTCTGAACAATGTGCATATTTGTATGGTCTAAAGGAATCACAGCACCACGACCACGGAACCTGCGGGGTGGCCTGCCTCTGCCTGTCATTTTTTTTTAAATGGACACTAACAATACTATTACACCAATTGAGTGGGCACAGTATACGCTGTGAGACTGACAACAACAAAAAAGACAGATGTTTTAAAAATCACAAATTGTTAATTTTTTAAAATATTACTGTGACAACAAATATGATTGTTTGTCACTAGTTGGCAAATGGGCCTGTCTGGCACACACGCTGGGAGAAAGGAAATTGCAATTCAATGGCACTAGGAGACTGAAGAATCACAGTCAAAACAGTTATGATTAACAAAAATTCCAATCCTGTTACAATAAATATGATTGGTGGCACTAATTGGCTAGTTGGGACTGGCACACAGCAGGCAGGCAGGAGGAAAATGCAATTCAAGGGCACTAGTAGACTGCAGATTGACAGTCAAAACAGTGATGATTGACAAATTTTGCAATACTGTTAAAAGAAATATGATTGCTGGCACTAATTGGATAGTTGGGCCTGGCACACAGGCTGGCAGGCAGTAGAAAAGTGCAATTCAATGGCACGAGCAAACTGAGGATTAAGATCAACAATCAAATTTTTTTTAATTTTAATTAGTAACTATACTGTGACAACAATTATGATTGGTGTAAATAGTTGGCAAGACGGCCTGGCACAAAAGGCTGGCAGGCAGGAGGTAGATGCAATTCAAGGACACTAGGAGACTGATTACTGACAGTCAAAACAGTGATGATTGACAATTTTTGAAATACTGTTAAAAGAAATATAATTGCTGGCAATAATTGGCTAGGTGGGCCTGCCACACAGCACGCTGCAAGGCAGGAGGAAAGTGCAATTCAATGGCACCAGCAAACTGAGGATTCACAACAACTATTACCAAAATTTTTAATTTTTAATTATTAAGAATACTGTGACAACAAATATGATTGGTGTAAATATTTTTCAAGTAGGCCTGGCACACAGGCTTGGAAGGCAATAGAAAAGTGCAATTCTAGGGCACGAGCAAACTGAGGATTAAGATCAACAATCAAGAATTTTGTAATTTTAATTAGTAACTATACTGTGACAACAATTATGATTGGTGTAAATAGTTGGCAAGACGGCCTGGCACAAAAGGCTGGCAGGCAGGAGGTAAATGCAATTCAAGGACACTAGGAGACTGAATACTGACAGTCAAAACAGTGATGATTGACAATTTTTGCAATACTGTTAAAAGAAATATGATTGCTGGCAATAATTGGCTAGGTGGGCCTGGCACACAGCAGGCTGCAAGGCAGGAGGAAAGTGCAATTCAATGGCACCAGCAAACTGAGGATTCAAAACAACTATTACCAAAAATTTTAATTTTTAATTATTAAGAATACTGTGACAACAAATATGATTGGTGTAAATATTTTTCAAGTAGGCCTGACACACAGGCTTGGAAGGCAGTAGAAAAGTGCAATTCTAGGGCATGAGCAAACTGAGGATTAAGATCAACAATCAATAATTTTTTAATTTTAATTAGTAACTATACTGTGACAACAATTATGATTGGTGTAAATAGTTGGCAAGACGGCCTGGCACAAAAGGCTGGCAGGCAGGAGGTAGATGCAATTCAAGGACACTAGGAGACTGATTACTGACAGTCAAAACAGTGATGATTGACAATTTTTGAAATACTGTTAAAAGAAATATGATTGCTGGCAATAATTGGCTAGGTGGGCCTGCCACACAGCAGGCTGCAAGGCAGGAGGAAAGTGCAATTCAATGGCACCAGCAAACTGAGGATTCACAACAACTATTACCAAAATTTTTAATTTTTAATTATTAAGAATACTGTGACAACAAATATGATTGGTGTAAATATTTTTCAAGTAGGCCTGGCACACAGGCTTGGAAGGCAGTAGAAAAGTGCAATTCTAGGGCACGAGCAAACTGAGGATTAAGATCAACAATCAGGAATTTTGTAATTTTAATTAGTAACTATACTGTGACAACAATTATGATTGGTGTAAATAGTTGGCAAGACGGCCTGGCACAAAAGGCTGGCAGGCAGGAGGTAAATGCAATTCAAGGACACTAGGAGACTGAATACTGACAGTCAAAACAGTGATGATTGACAATTTTTGCAATACTGTTAAAAGAAATATGATTGCTTGCTGGCAATAATTGGCTAGGTGGGCCTGGCACACAGCAGGCTGCAAGGCAGGAGGAAAGTGCAATTTAATGGCACCAGCAAACTGAGGATTCACAACAACTATTAACAAAAATTTTATTTTTAATTATTAAGAATACTGTCACAACAAATATGATTGGTGTAAATATTTTTCAAGTAGGCCTGGCACACAGTCTTGCAAGGAAGTAAAAAAGTGCAATTCTAGGGCACGAGCAAACTGAGGATTAAGATCATCAACAATCAAGAATTTTTTAATTTTAATTAGTAACTATACTGTGACAACAATTATGATTGGTGTAAATAGTTGGCAAGACGGCCTGGCAGAAAAGGCTGGCAGGCAGGAGGTAAATGCAATTCAAGGACACTAGGAGACTGAATACTGACAGTCAAAACAGTGATGATTGACAATTTTTGCAATACTGTTAAAAGAAATATGATTGCTGGCAATAATTGGCTAGGTGGGCCTGACACACAGCAGGCTGCAAGGCAGGAGGAAAGTGCAATTCAATGGCACCAGCAAACTGAGGATTCACAACAACTATTACCAAAAATTTTAATTTTTAATTATTAACAATACTGTGACAACAAATATGATTGGTGTAAATATTTTTCAAGTAGGCCTGGCACACAGGCTTGGAAGGCAGTAGAAAAGTGCAATTCTATGGCACGAGCAAACTGAGGATTAAGATCAACAATCAAAATTTTTGTAATTTTAATTAGTAACTATACTGTCTGTGACAATTATGATTGGTGTAAATAGTTGGCTAGACGGCCTGGCACAAAAGGCTGGCAGGCAGGAGGTAAATGCAATTCAATGGCACTAGGAGACTGAATATGTGCAGTCCAAAAAATTATGATTTTTATTTTTTTATATACTGTTACCAGAATTATGATTGGTGCCACTAATTGGCTAGTTGGGCCTGGCACACAGGCTGGCAGATATGAGTCGTGGATGGTAGTTAGGGCAGCAATTTAACACAGTATGCTGTGTAAGTGACAAAAATACAGGCCTGATAGAAAATTAAGTTAGATTACACTAGCAAAATATTTTAAAATTTTAGATTTTAATATTAAAATTAGGTTAAGAAGTGCAATGCACATATGAGTGGTCGCACTGGCTGGCTGCTACGTAGAGCAGCAATTAACAACAGTATGCTGTGTAAGTCATATAGACAGTTAGACACAGGCCTGATAGAAAATAAAATTAGATTACACTAGCATAATGATTTAAAGACTTTTTTGGGGGAATTTAAAGAAAAAGGTTAAGCACATACATATGAGTCGTGGCTGATAGCCTTGGAAGGGCAGCTATTAAAAACAGTAGGCTCTGTAAGTCAGATACACACACGTCTGATAGAAAATACTATTAGATTACTCTAGAAAAATGATTTAAATTATTTTTTTTGGGGGGGGGGAATTAAAAAAAGGTTAAACACATATGAGTCGTGGCTCATAGACTAGGGAGGACAGCAAGTAAACACAGTAGGCTCTGTATGACAGCAAAACACACAGGCCTGATAGAAAATTATATTAGATTACACTATCAAACAAATTTAAACTTTTTTTTTTTATATTTAAATTAAGGTGAAGAAGATATGAGTGCTGGGTGGCTGCCTGGCACAGACCAATGAACCAAAAGACTGAAAAAAATGAGGTATATTAATGCTGAGTGAGCCTGACAGACACAGGCCTGATAGTAAATGTAATTAGATTACACTAGCAAAATATTTTTTTATTTTTTTTTTAAAGTTAAAATAATGTTATAAACGGATATTAACACTGGTGGCTGGCACAGAGCAATGAACCAGAGTATATGCTGTGTGACACAGGCCTGATAGAAAATGAAAAAAAATTACACTAGCAAAATAATTAAATTTTTTGGTTAGTTAAATTTAAACTAATGTTGTTAGGGAGATATCAGTGGTGGCAGTAATCACAGCATATGCTGTGAGCCTTAAACACACAGCCTGAAAGCCAGGCAAATGCTAATTAAAAAAAAACGGGAAAAAAAAAAATGGCACGAAATATAGCCCTAAAAAATGATGGCAGGGATGCTGATGTGGATGTGCATATTAACAGCATTGTGATGTCAGGAGTGATTTCACCAGTGATGTGGAAAAAACTGCAACAGGCTAAAGCAGAAGATGGAACTCTTCAAAATGTGATGCAAGCCATACTTTCGACAAATAAGAAAATATACATGCCAAAACAATACCTTGCACACAGGGATGAACTATCCGTGCTTGACAATGTACTTTTGAAAGGCAGGAGATTGGTAATTCCAGTTTCTCTCTGATGAGAAATGCTACAAAAAATACATGAAGGACATTTAGGGATACAAAAATGCAAGAGGAGAGCAAGGAAAGTTATTTTCTGGCATTCAATAATGAGTGATATAGCAGCTGCAGTGTCTTCATGTCCCACCTGTCAGTCATTTCAGCCACCCAGTCCAAAAGAACATTTACTGCAGGAAGATATGGTGAAGATTCCTTGGCATACAGTGGGAGTAGATTTGTTTTCACTTGATGGACATGATTACCTAGCAATGCTGGACTCTTACTCATCTCATCCAGAGGTTTCTAAACTCAGGAATACGTCATCAGAGCATGTATGCAGACAATTACAAGCTATATTTTCAAGGTTTGGCATCCCTACAATCCTAAAAACAGACAATGGACCACAGTTCTCCTGCAGGTACTTTAAGGCATTTTCTGAAAAGTTTGGATTTCTTCACAGAACATCAAGTCCCAAATATCCTCAAGGGAATGGATTAGCTGAGTGCGGAGTCAAAATCATTAAGAGACTATTTACAAAGGCTAGTCACTCAGGTGAGGAAACATATATAGCTTTGCTTAATTATCGAGCAACACCTTTGGAAGGGGGCAAATCTCCTGCAGAATTATTCTTTGAGCGTCAGATAAAGACAACGCTACCACAATTGCATTTGACATAGTATTATTATGGCAAAAACTTGCATACTTCCTACATAGAAAAGAAGGAAGGAATAAGGGAATGTCAGAAATGGAACTATGACAAAAGTGCAAAGAATGTAAAAATGCTGCACATTGGGGACACCGTAAAGATCTGGACAGGTCAACGCTGGATTAATGAAGCTGTAGTGCTGCATAAAGTTGCAGATAGGTCCTTTGAAGTAAAGACAAAGCAGGGAGTGGTGTTGAGAAATAATCGGAAACATTTATTAAAGACACCAAATCATTCTTTGATTCGAACACAGTCATTGGACATGGATTGGTTAAGCAATGCTGAGGATTCATAAAAGGCTTGTCCAGAACTGCAACAGAATGTAATTGATCGGGATACATTTCTGTTAAATGAACCTGATGAAGAGTCATCTTTTGAAGATACTGACAGTACAGAGGACATTCCTGCCCCAGTACAGTATCCAGGAGGAACACTACAACATGCCTCAAAAGGGGGCCAACATACTTTAAGTGGCAGAGCTGTCAGAAAGCCACAAAGACTTATTGAAGAATGTTAACTGCATTTGACACTAACTCATTGCTACTGCATTTTGTGTTATACTTAGTTTAGTTGTTCTAGGTTGATTGTCATGCCAGAAAATGTAGACATATTGTTTTTGCAAAAACTTGTATTATTTTTATTTATGAATGTTTTATTATGCTGTTGTTTGTTTAGAAAAGGAGAGGTGTGCTGAGCTGACCCTGTAATGCAGATGCATAAGGGTCAGATAACAGGAAGGGAGCTGATGCCCCAGGAAGTGATTAGCTCTAGAGCAGTGAAAAAGAGCTCAGCAGACAGAAAGCAGCTCAGGTGTCAGGGCTCAGATATAATGAAGAAGTTTATTTAAAAGAACCTTGTGGATCATTTCAGTACATCATACAGCCGAACAACACACATGTGTTCAGTTAGAAACCATTAGTGTATTGCTGCTCCTTCAACAAATCGTACCAAGAGAATGAAACAAATTAGATAATAGAAGTAAATTAGAAAGTTGTTTAAAATTATATTCTCTATCTGAATCATGAAAGAAAAATATTGTGTTTCATGTCCCTTTAAATAACCTTACTGCTGCCTGCACATAAAGTGCAGTATCTTACAAACATTTTTTTTTTACAAACTGGCCTCTTGGATTTGTGCTGGTATATACAAAGCCTTCAATAAGCTATACAATTCTGGTGTCTTCAATTTTTTAACATTCAAACTGGAATGAAATCTAAAAACAGAGCAGTTCAGGTGATAACCTATTTTTTTAAAATTATTATAATAATCAATTAATTTCATATTATACTAGGTGTAAAGCCCGAGTACATGGGCCATTTTCTGTAGTGCAGTGGTCCCACCCATATGACCAAATGATAAGAGTGCTTATAAAAAAAATGTGCTCTTTTGATATAGCTTTTATTGAAAGTGTCCTGTCAATAATTCATTCTGTTTGTTCATTACAGTATATTAATTTAAATTCTATAGTTTCAGAGCATATAAAGAATGGCAGATAACTGGGGGGCAGCTTTGAAAAAATAAGCTTCTTTTGGCGGGTAGAATATATATATATATATATATATATATATATATATATATATATATGTCCTTCCACAAAAAGGATGGAGGAGGATCTTCTTAAACTAGAGAAGGAAGAAACTAAAACTAAAGCTAAGGATAACTTGACATGTGTACAAAGATTGTCCCTTAAAAAAACTCCAACAAAGGGATAATATTGTTGTCAAGCAGTCTGATAAGGGGGGGCTCCATTGTGGCATTGGATAAATCCTACTATATAATGGAAGCAGTAAGGCAACTAATGGATAGAGATGTGTACATCAGGTTGCCTGGGGATCCTACACAACACTTTGGAGCACTTCTCTTGGATTTTCTTGATGACGGTAGATAACAGGGTTTAATTGATGATGAAACTTTTGACTTTCTTAAGATTAAGCATCCAGTAGGTCCGATATTTCATCACCTCTCCAAGGTTCACAAGTCCTTGGTGGAGGTGAAGGGACGTCCTATCGTCTCAGGAATTGGATCTCTATTTGAGAATTTATCCATTTGGTTGGAATCATTATTACAACCCCCAGATTATAAACTACCCTTGTTCCTTAGGGATACAAAACATCTCCTAAGATTGATGAATGAACATACAGTACCTGGAACACAAATATGGGTTGACCTACTGTCGATGTGGTCGGGCTCTATTTAGCCATTCTACATGACAAAGGGCTAGAAGCCACAGAATTTATGTTGGATAAATTCAGCGTTTACAATGCTGATTTCAAACAATATATCATGAGAGTGTTAGACTTTTTGCTAACGCATAATTATTTTGAATTTGCAGGGAGTTTTTATTTGCAACAGCAAGGGACAGCTATGGGTGTGAAATTCACCCCGGCCTATGCTAACATTTTCATGTGCTGGTGGGAGTTGACGCACCTATATGCTGACCAAAATCCATTCCTTACATCTATCACCAGCTATAAACGCTATATAGATGATCTCCTTTTTGTGTGGTCTGGCTCTCAGGATAGATAGTGAAGATTTTAGCCATTACCTTAACAACAATTTGGTGGGCCTAAGTTTCACTACAAGTCTTGATAAAATTCAAACACCTTTCCTTGATGTTATTCTGATAGGACTGCCCAATGAGAACAGGGGCAGTGCATCACTATATGTCAAGCCGATAGCATCTAACACCTTTCTGCATGCAAGAAGCTGCCATCCCAAACATACCAGCTATGGCATAGCCAAAGGTCAGTTCCTAAGGTTACAATGGAATTGTTCTGAGGATGACAGCTTCTTGCGAGAGAGTGAAATTCTCACACTTAAATATCTAGAGCGTGGATATAATAAAAATATCATATCCAGAGCTCTTAATGATGTATCGCAGAAGGATAGATCAACCTTGCTAGAGGATGTACATAAGCAAAAGACAGTGAGAAATAAGCCCACTTTTGTGACAACATTTAGTTCACAATATTACTCTATTTGTGTGTAAAATATTACGGAATAATCTGCCAATTTTATTGGCCGATGACAATTTGAAGGAGGAAATCAGGGAAGGCTGTTTTTGTGTTCCAAATCGTAATGAAACAATTGGGAACCAAGTATCCCCCTTATTGCTTAAAGGGACAGTCTAGGCCAAAATAAACTTTCATGATTCAGATAGAGCATGTCATTTTAAACAATTTTCCAATTTACTTTTATCACCAATTTTGCTTTGTTCTCTTGGTATTCTTAGTTGAAAGCTTAACCTAGGAGGTTCATATGCTAATTTCTTAGACATTTAAGCCCACCTCTTTCAGATTGCATTTTAACAGTTTTTCACCACTAGAGGGTGTTAGTTCACATATTTCATATAGATAACACTGTGTTCGTGCACGTGAAGTAATCTGTGAGCAGGCACTGATTGGCTAGACTGCAAGTCTGTCAAAAGAACTGAAAAAAGGGGCAGTTTGCAGAGACTTAGATACAAGATAATCACAGAGGTTAAAAGTATATTATTATAACTGTGTTGGTTATGCAAAACTGGGAAATGGGTAATAAAGGGATTATCTATCTTTTAAAACAATAAAAATTCTGGTGTAGACTGTCCCTTTAAGAAACCTAAACCCAATAGTAGTTGGCTGTCATAGAAAGGACACTTTAAATATGGCAACAGTACCTGTAAGGCCTGTAGACATGTTACCGTGAGTAAGACCTTTCAATCAACGGCCACCCAGAGAGTATATTCACACCTTCAATGCACAAATTCCAGATCTACATTCATTATCTACTATCTATTGTCTAAAATGTGACAAGCAGTATTTGGGGTGTACCTCTCGAGAAGCTAGAGAGAGAATACAAGCTAATCTCAATGATATTGAGCATGGCCATTTAGCCACAGCGGTCGCCAAGCATTTTGTTGAAGTACATTATGGGAATTTGAAAGATTGGATGGTCATTGATCAAATTTCTAAGAAACCACGAGGAGGTGATAGATCCAGAGATCTCCTTAAAAAGGAGGTCATTCGGATCTTCATTCTAGGGGCAAGACAACCATCTGGTTTAAACATAGAGATTGATTTGATCAACTACTGGTAAACTGAGTTGATCTAACTGTCTCTATGACAGAAGCAAAGCTTATTAGAAATGCCAAACAAGATATATATATATATATATATATATATATATATATATATATATATATATATATATATATATATATATATATATATATATAACAGAAGAGGGAAGGGCGCACATCAGAAAAAGTCCTTTCTAGTGTAGTATTTCAGATAGCTTGAAAGTAGTTCAAAAAAGTATAGCTAAATGAAAATCACGTGTAACAACCTCAGCTCTTATGAGGTATGGATAAAGCACTGTGTGGCATATAGCCACTGTAAATCTCAGCTCTGTTTCCCTCAAGCACCCAAATGCTCTTTTCTTGCAGGTGTGGACCTCACCTCCCCAATAGAAGATTAACCGTTTCAGAAGGGAGGGCAAAATCCTGTTTGCAAACAATCTTTATGTGACCTACTTATGTATTGTATAGAGGGGCTTACAAAAAACATTAATATACTAATTCGTATAAACAATCTTTATTGTCTCTCATATGTATAAATATACACATCAGATAATGTTAAAAAGTTGCTTCACAAGCATCCAAAAAATGAACAGTTCTGATAAAAAATCTCTCCAAACAGCTGGAGTTGCTTAAAACTGTGCCGTAGCACCAATGTCTAAAATTAGGCTAGTGAGGGGGCGTGGCCTGGCGCTTTTTCACAACGCGATAGGTAGTTTCATCAGAGGTAGGGAACGCCCCCCCCCCCCGAGCCTCCTATTTATTCTGTATTAGCGTCTCTGATTTCTAGTTAGTCATATTGCCGGTCGCCTTGTTTGTTCAGGGCAAAAACCTTCATTTCCTATGTATTGACTAGGGTAAGGTCCATTTTTATTTCTAAAAACCTTCTATATCCATTGTAAATAGTCAATGTCACTCATCCCTTCACTAGTTCTATCAAATGCCAGATTTAAAAATTGTGTCTATATATTTTAAAACCCAGGCGATCTAATCATTAACCCTTCAAATTCACTAATATAAACAGGGCAGAAAAAAAAACCTCTCATATATATATATGCACATATTGTGTGTTGGCATATATTATATTATATTGTACTAGGATTACATGGTTGTTTTAACCTATTATAAATATTACTCACTCTTCATTGTAAAACAGTGTGTACCTATTAATTATACATTAAAATACAATACGATATAAAATGTAATAATTAAAAGACCATCTTAAAAATTATGTAATATGCAACTGTATTCTTATATATCCTATTGTTTCAATTAAAAAAAAACAACCTTATTGTTACAGTAATTTACAAGTTTTTGGGTTGCTTGACATCAATACTTTGGTTTTTCTCACAGAAAGGCGGCAAGATCAATGTCTTTATTGAGACCCCCCTGGATCCAAACAATTCAAGGCATGAATCCAGAAGGTCTCTCTTTTCCTTAGTTCCAATAAACTGCTACCCCCCACCCCCCCCCGTGGGTGCCACCTGTACCTGCTCGCTTTAATATAGAACTGTGATGTATCACTATTGTGTACATTCTTAAAGTGTCTTATTAATGGAGTTTTCAGGGTGCCTTTATGTTTTTGATGTGCTCTAGACATCTCAATTTCAAGATACATTTTGTTCTATCCACATACCTTAGTGGAGTTTTACAATTGCACTTAAGCATATATACAATATATTCTGACTTGTTATTTAGCTTTCCCTTAATATTACAAGTTCCGCCTTTATCATCCACTCCAATAATTTTATTAAAATATTTTGAATGGTGTGTATGGCTGCGAGTGGAAAATACTTCCTTTGGTTTACGTTCCTCCCTCCACATGTGATTTGATGTTTTGGGACTAAACAAGGGGAGATCTGTATTCACAGAACATTACTGGTATTCAAAGGTGGGTTATCTATATTTAATAGCGCTGATTTACTCTGTCACCAGAATATTTATTGTTTTAAAAGATAGATAATCCCTTTATTACCCATTCCCTAGTTTGCATAACCAACACAGTTATATTAATATACTTTTTACCTCTGTGATTATCTTGTATCTAAGCCTCTGCAAACTGCCCCTTATTTCAGTTCTTTTGACAGACTTGCATTTTAGCCAATCAGTGTGGGCTCCTAGGAACTCCACGTGCGTGAGCACAATGTTATCTATATGAAACACATGAACTAACACCACCTAGTGGTGAAAAACTGTCAAAATGCCCTGAATTAAGACGCGGCCTTCAAGGGCTTAGAAATTAGCATATGAACCTCCTAAATTTAGCTTTCAACTTACAATACCAAAAGAACAAAGCAAAATTAGTGATAGAAGTAAATTGGAAAATTGTTTAAAATTGTATGCCCTATCTGAATAATGAAAGTTTGTTTTGGACTAGACTATATCCTGTACCAAGTTCGCTCTTAAAAGGATAAACAATTATCATTTATTTATGCCTACACATAGGGGCCGATTTATCATGGCTCGAATGTGGCCAAATACAGCTGTTTCCGTGCGAGCCTTCAGGCTCGCCGAAAACAGGAGTTAAGAAGCAGCAGTCTTAAGACCACTGTTCCTTAAATCGTATGCCGCCTCATATGATTGGGTTGATTGACACCCCCTGTTAGCGGCTGATTGGCTGCAAATCTGCAGGGGGCGGAATTGCACAAGCAGTACACCATATCCGTCAGACACATGATAAATCAGCCCCATAGTGTCTATAAAACCATGGGAGCTACCATTTTTGAACTTAGGTTACCTTCTCAGCTGTGGCCAACTAGGTACAGTTATAAATAGGCCACTAGAGTGTGCAGCCAATGGCTGTATGCAGTATAATAATGTTCTGCACTTCCATTTCTAGCAAGAACTGAAAAGCTCACAATATTAGAATGGAATTACAGAAAACGGGGCAAAATACATAACGAAAGTATATTGCAGACTTTTTTTTATATATACAGTTTATCATTCTATATTACCACCTCAAAGTGTTGAATGTCCCTTTAACTAGTGGTGTATTAACTGGTATAATTACCATGATTCTTGTGACTGGTCATCAATGTTTGTTTTCATAAAGCTACAACAGAGGTTTGTGTATTACAAGGAAAATGAAGTTACCAGAAGAGTGTTAAAGCTGCACAGTGAAATAATACAGGATATAAGCAATTATAATTTATTTATGCATACACATAAAGTGACCGGTCACTCAAAAAACATAATCTAATAAAATTAACTTTTAAGTAAAAAAAGAGAAAAAGTAAAAAAAAATGTAAAAGAAATAGTCCATACTGGTTATTTAATACAACCTAGTAAAAATAAATGTTTGATTATCATAGGAGTTATGAGCCGTAATTATGTCTTGTATAAATTCAATTGTTTGAACTTCTTAGTCTCTCATGTAAACACAGCTGCTTTTGTACAACCTAAACTGACAGTTTCAATTGATTTCCCTAGTCCACAACAAAGTAATATTGATTTGATGAAATCTTGTTCCAAAAAGACCTCTATAACCACTAGCCCAAACAACAGTGCAGACTAATAGTTACCTGTGTTTCAGTCCGCAACACAATACTCAGCAAGTTTAGACAGTCACTGATTCAAAGTTACCTCTATTCAGAGTAGCATATCGCAACTACATACACTTCTCCTCTGTCTTCCTTGCTGCCTGGCTCCAGGTCTGCAATCAATAAAACTTTACCTTTTTAATCACGGCCATTCCCCTCCTCGGTCCAGAGTAACTTAACCACTTGTTTCACTTCGGACTCTATGTTGCAGTAGGAGGTCACGTGACCTTGTGCTCTAATGAATGTGCTTTGATAGTGGCAATTATTTAATTGGCAATACTTAGTTATTCCCATCAATGTATTTCGCATTATAGAAGACTTTTTGAAGATGGATATATTGTGAATCTTGCTCATTTAAAGACCCTTTAAAGCTTGTAACTCCTATGATAAAAATATATTCATTTTTACAAGGTGGTATTAAATAACCAGTATGGACTGGAATTTTCAGACTTTTTCTCTTTTTTTACTTAAAAGTTTATTTTATTAGATTATATTTTTTAAGTGATCAGTCACATTATGTTTTGTGTGTATGTTATATGTGTATACATACATAAATGATACTTGTTTATATCCTGTACTATTTTGGCTCTGCAGCATTTAGCGCTCTTCTGATAACTTCCTTTTCTTTGTAATACACAAACCTCTGTTGTAGCTTGAAAGAAAAAAAATAATGAAAAAATGTTTTTCATTCTATTGGCTGATTTGAATTTGAACATGCAAATCAACCAATAGGAATGCAAGGGTACCCCTATATAAAAGGGGTATCTCACATTCAAAATTCAGTGTGTGGCTGGTGACCACAGGAACAGGACCTCTGTGTTGAAGATGGATGAAGACCAGCACTGGCTCCCCGGGATGAAGATAAGAAGATGGACCACCATCAGGATAAAGTTAAGAAGATGGACAGCAGCCAGGATGAAGAAGGAGTACCCCTGGGAAGACAATTGATATTTTATTTTCTTTAAGATTAGGGATTTTTTGTAATGCCCTTTTACTGGCACTGCCCAGCCAAATGCCCTTTTCAGGGCACCTTTTAGACTCGAGTAGGGTGTTAGTTTTTTTTCCCCACTTATTCTTCTCTATTGACTTCTATGGAGGAATATGTTATCGCGTATGCAATATTTTAAGTTCAGCTTTTTGCGCTTGTCGAGGTAGCGCCGGAGCGATAACTTTTTACTTTCAACTCGCAATACTAGTGCAACCCAACGAGCGCAAACAGTTTACTTCTAGCGCAATTAGCGCTCTCGCAAAAACGCGAATTAGCTCTTCACTTGTATTCTAGCCCTTTATAAGGAAGGATTTTTTTTTTTACTAAAAACAAAACAAGGGGTCATTGTTTCAACTGGAGTTATTTGCATACATAATTCTTTACCGAAACAGTGGGTGGTAAAGGTAGTAGAGGCAAATTCAGTAAAGGAATTGGAGATTGCTGGATATGCCTAAAGCTATAAAAGGAATTAATTAAGCTTACACTTCATAATGAATTATGCACAGAATACATTGACATCCTGCTTCTTATCTCTCATCAAAAGAGATTTTCTACAATACTGCATTCTATTTCATATTTTATTTCAGAATCTTGAATAGAAGATACCAGTAGATACCATGGGGCCGATTTATCAAAGTCTGGTGGACATGATATGCTGTAGTAAAATTTTTACTCTTTTACACCTAGTTGAGCTATATTTTCAATGTATCAACAGCCTCCTACAGTGTATTAATGGTTTGCGCTTTCATTAGAAACCTGGTATAAGTTATCGATTAACGTCTTCTGATACTTTCTATGGGACGCAAAAATGTTTTCGTTTGTAGGAGTCCTGCTACCGAAATTGAGGTATAATGTGCATTGCCAAGCTAATAGCTCTTTTACATTAAAAAAACAACAACAATAATTACCCCCTAACATTACAACTCCCCACCCTCACAAAATAAAAATACCTAACTAAAAAAAAACTAATCTACCCATTTTCCCAAAAAAGGCAGTTGGTTAGGCATTGCCCTTAAAAGGGCATTGAGCTCTTTTTCTGCCCAAAATAAAATTTAAAAAAATCCCTAATCTTAAAAAAAAAACACCCCAAAAAAACCCTCAAAAATAGATTACAAAGTACAGTTACACTCATAATAACACCCATTGTCACAAAACACATAAAAAAACAAAATGTATGCTTACCTGGTAAATTTCTTTCTTTCCGGATATGGAGAGTCCACAACGTCATTCCAATTACTACTGGGAACCACAAGTGTTAAGTGTCACTCCTCTACCCATAATCCCCAGTCATTCGGCTGAAGGGAAATGGAAAAAGGAATAACACAAAGGTGTAGAGGTTTCTGAGGTTTAGTCAAAAATAACTGTCTTAATTAAGGGTGGGGTCATGGACTCTCCATATCCAGAAAGAAAGAAATGTGTCAGGTAAGCATACATTTTGTTTTCTTTCCTAAGATATGGAGAGTCCACAATGTCATTCCAATTATTAGTGGGAACCAATACCCAAGCTAGAGGACACAGAATGAATAGGGAGGGAGAACAAGACAGGCCGACCTAAACAGAAGGCACCACTGCTTGAAGAACCTTTTTCCGAAAAGAGGCCTCAGCTAAGGCAAAAGTATCAAATTTGTAAAATTTAGAAAAAGTATGCAGCGAGGACCAAGTTGCAGCCTTGCAAGTCTGTTCCACAGAAGCTTTATTTTTGAAAGCACAAGAAGAGGAGACATCCCTAGTGGAATGAGCTGTAATTCTCTCAGGAAGCTGCTGACCAGCAGTCTCATAAGCAAAATGAATTATACTTCTCAACCAGAGGGAAAGAGAAGTAGCGGTAGCCTTCTAACCCTTGCACCTTCCTGAGAAACAAACAAACAGGGCAGAAGACTGGCGAAAATCCTTAGTCACCTGTAGGTAGAATTTTAGAGCATGCACAACATCCAAGTTGTGCAACAGACGTTCCTTATGAGAAGAAGGATTGGGACAGAGAGAAGGAATAACAATTTCCTGATTAATATTTCTATCTGAAACTACTTTCGGAAGAAAACCCAATTTAATATGAAGAACTGGCTTATCTGCATGAAAAATAAGGTAAGGCGAATCACACTGCAAGGCTCAGAAACTCAACAGTGCGGATCAGGTCTGACAGACCTCGCTGAATGCAGAGAGCAATACTCTCTCCGTATTCAGCATTGCACCAGCAGCTCTTGTGAACTGCTGGTGCAACGCCGCCCCCTGCAGATTCACGGCCAATCGGCCGCCAACAGGGGGGTGTCAATCAACCCGATCGTACTCGATCGGGTTGAATTACAGTGATGTCTGTCCGCCTGCTCAGAGCAGGCGGACAGGTTATGGAGCAGCAGTCTTTAGACCGTTGCTTCATAACTGGTGTTTCTGGCGAGCCATCCGAAGCTTGATTAATGGGCCCCTTAATATCTATAGAATGCATTTGCTCAAATGGAGCCTGCTGCAAAACTTTAAGAACAAGGTTAAGGCTCCAAGGAGGAGCAACAGGTTTAAACACAGGCATGATTCTGACCAGGGCCTAACAAAAAGATTAAACATCTGGTACATCTGCCAGACCCTTATGTAAAAGAATAGCTAAAGCAGAAATCTGACCTTTCAGAGAACTGATGGACAACC
The DNA here is from genome assembly GCF_027579735.1 of Bombina bombina. Classification (NCBI taxonomy): domain Eukaryota; kingdom Metazoa; phylum Chordata; class Amphibia; order Anura; family Bombinatoridae; genus Bombina; species Bombina bombina. The sequence goes on along the minus strand of NC_069508.1, from coordinate 113,296,462 downwards.
CTTTCTCCAGACCTTCCTGGAGAAAAGACAAAATCCTAGGAATCCTGACCCTACTCCAAGAGTAGCCTTTGGATTCACACCGATAAAGGTATTTACGCCATACCTTATGGTAAATTTTACGAGTAACAGGCTTGCAAGCCTGTAGCATGGTCTCAATGACCGACTCAGAAAACCAATGCTTAGCCAGAACTAAGCGTTCAATCTCCAAGCAGTCAGCTCAGAGAAACGAGATTTGGATGGAGGAATGGACCCTGAGTTAGAAGGTCCTTCCCTCAAAGGAAACCCCCAAAGTGGCAGAGATGACATCTTTACTAGGTCTGCATACCAGATCCTGCAAGGCCATGCAGGAGCTATTAGAATTACCAGCGCTCTCTCATGTTTGATACGAGCAATGACTCGTGAAAGGAGCGCAAATGGAGGAAACAGATATGCTAGACCGAAGACCCAAGGAACCCCCAGAGCATCTATCAGAGCACCTCTCTGGATGGAGAGCCCACTCCCCAGGATGAAATGTCTGTCTGCTCAGGAAACTGCTTCCCAGTTGTCCACTCCTGGAATGTGGATGGCGGATAGACAACAATTGTGAGCTTCCGTCCACTGAGTGATGTAAATCGCTCTCAACTCCAAGATGTTTATTGGAAGAGCAGACTCCACCTGAGTCCATAGTACCTGAGCCTTTAACGAGTCCCAGACTGCTCCCCAGCCTAGCAGGCTGACATCCGTGGTCACTATTACCCAGGAAGGTCTCTGGAAGCATGTGCCCTGAGACAAATGCTCTTGAGCAAGCCACCACGGGAGAGAATCTCTTGTCGACTGGTCTAGATCTATCCTCTGAGACAAATACGAATTGTCTCTGTTCCATTGTCTGAGCATGCATAACTGCAGAGCTCTCAAATGGAATCGAGCAAAGGGAATGATGTCCATGGAAGCAACCATCAGACCAATTACCTCTATACATTGAACTACTGACGGCCGAACAGTAGACTGAAGAGAGAGGCAAGAGGAAAGTATTTTGTACTTTCTGACCTCTGTCAGAAAAAAATTCATAGATAGGGAATCTATTATGGTTTCTAAGAAAACCACCCTTGTAGCTGGAACAAGGGAACTCTTTTCCAGATTCACTTTCCATCCGTGAAAACGTAGAAAATACAACAAGATCATGTCATTCAGATAGGGTGCCACTGCAATTCCCCGGAGACCTGATCACTGCCAAGAGATCCCCCAGTACCTTTGAAAAAATTCTGGGAACTGTGGCAAGGCCAAACAGAAGAGTCACAAACTGAAAGTGTTTGTCGAGAAAGGCAAATCTCAGAAACCTGTGATGATCTCTGTGGATGGGAAAATGAAGATATGCATCCTTTAGGTCTATTGTTGACATGAACTGACCCTCTTGGACCAAAGGAAGAATGGAACAAATGGTTTCCATTTTGAAGGACGGTACCCTGAGAAACTTGTTGAGACACTTCAGATCAAAAATGGGTCAAAAAGTTCCCTCTTTTTTGGGAACCACAAACAGATTTGAGTAAAATCCTAGACCCTGTTCCCTTAGTGGAACTGGAACAATCACTCCCAGGGAGAAAAGGAACTGAACACAGTTCAAGAATGCCTCTCTTTTTACCTGGTCTGCAGATTGAGAGGTGGAATCTGCCCCTGGGAGGGCAAGATGTGCATTCTATTTTTTAACCCTGAGATTCTATATCTACAGCCCAAGGATCTGGGACATCTCGTATCCATGCTTAACAAAACAGGGAAAGTCTGCCCCCCACTTGATCCGATCCCGGACCAGGGGCAAACCTTTCATGCTGACTTAGACGCAGCTGAGGGTTTCTTAGATTGCTTCCCTTTGTTCCAAGACTGATTGGGTTTCTCAGAAGACTTGAACTGCTCCTGCTTGGAAGAGGGAGAGGAAGACTTTTGACCTTTGAAGTTACAAAAGGAACGAAAATTACTTTTACATCCTTTAGGTCTGTTCTTATTGTCTTGTGATAGAAAAGACCCTTTTCCACCCGTAATATCAGAAATTATTTCTGCCAGACCAGGTCCAAACAAGGTTTTACCCTTGTAAGGAAGCGCCAGAAGTTTGGACTTGGATGTAATAGCTGACCAAGATGTTAGCCACAAAGCCCTGCGGGCTAGGAAGGTGAAGCCAGACATCTTGGCTCCCAGTCTAATAACTTGCATGTTAGCATCAGAAATAAAGGAATTGGCTAATTTGAGAGCCTTAATCCTATCTTTGATTTCTTCTAACAGAGTCTCAACTAAAATTGATTCAGACAAGGCATTGCACCAATAAGATGCATCACTTGCTACTGTGGTAATACAAACTGCAGGTTGCCATTGAAGACCCGAATGAACATACATCTTTTCCAAATAAGCCTCCAGCTTCTTGTCCATGGGATCCTTAAAAGAGCAGCTATCCTCTATAGGGATCATAGTTCTCTTAGCCAGTGTAGAAATAGCCCCTTCTACTTTAGGCACCGTGCACCATGAATCTTTAATGGAGTCAGCAACAGGAAACATTTTTTTAAAAATAGAAGGCGGGGAGAAAGGAATCCCTGGCTTCTCCCATTCCTGTGAAATAATCTCCGTCACACGGTCTGGAACAGGAAACACTTCTGCAAAGGAAGGAACATCATAGTATTTGTTAAACTTACTAGATTTCTTAGGGTTGACAGCGACAGAAGAGTCGGATTCGTACAAAGTAGCCAATACCTCCTTTAACAGTACACAAAGGTGTTCAAGCTTAAATCTGAAGTTTACTGCTTCAGTATCAGATGAAGGAATTATACTGTCCAAATCTGAGATTTCCCCCTCAGCGGCTACCAAGGTATCTTCCCCATCAGACTTATGAAGGAGGGCAACCTGTAGCAGCAGACAGAACAGACACCTTACACTCTGAAAAATGTTTAGTTTTCCTCTTGCTTTTCCCCAAAGCAGGAAAAGCAGATAAAGCCGCAGATACCGCAGAAGATATCTGTGCAACAAAATCTACAGGCAAATTTACGCCTCCAGAAGGCTGAGAGGAACCACAGGGCACTGTATGTGAGGCCAATGAGGCTTGGGACGTTCAGGGCCGGATTGGGCAGCCGGGATACCGGGAAAAATCCCGGTGGGCCGCTGGCCGACAGCTCAGCTGGGCTGGCAGGCCTGGCCCTGGCTGCTGTGTGCTGAGTTTGGAATTGCGGTCCTGATACACACTGACTAACTCAGACTCCCCACTAAAGCTGCAGCAGCAGTGAGACAGTGTAGTAATTTTTTTTTTTTAAAACTACTTTGTTAGTTGTTACATAATATTTAACCCCCTCTCCGCTGGTGGCCCGCTGCCTCTGCATGCAAGTTAAACAAACTGGGCCGTCTGGCGCTGCGGCCGCTGGTGCTGCAGGAGGCTGTTAGTAAACCCTAAGACCTTAGTCAGTGGTCACTTACTAAACCAGCCAGCCTGCCATCTGAGATCTCTACAGTGACTGAGTCTGTGTCTGTCTCAGTGACAGTCTCACACAGTCAGTCACAGGCTCATTACTGTACTGTCTCAGTATGTCTCACAGGCAGGCCAGCGGAGGAGGACTCACTCAGGAGGATTCAGGTCAGGATTTTCATTATGCAGCCCGGTCAGGACAGGAGGTGGTGCGGGCCGCGGGCCAGCAGCTGTGATGTCACGATAACACCACGTGACATAGTGGAGGACTGGAGGGAGCGGGAGCCTCAGCCTGGGAGCAGCAGCGGCTGCGTGCCTGCGTCGCAGCGTCGGTCAGTGACAGTGAGCACTGAGCTCGAGTAGACATTCAAGCAGGCCATGTGGGGTCAGTGGTCACATGTGACACAGTGCTATCAAGTGGCCCAGCAGTCAGTGCAGTGGACAGTGGGAGAGCCAGCAGGGAGGGACAACACAGCACTGCCACTGTACTGAAGAGACTAGAGTGGCTGCAACTTTGGACAGCAGCGCAGCACTGCAGCATGCATTGGCAGAAGCACTTACTGGCCACCGGCATCCTCCTTGACTGAGTCGGCAGTGGTAAGTTCAAGAGCTGTGCCTGTGTTTCTGAGCTGGGGAAAGTTATGTGACAGCACAAGTCCTGCTACTTGCTCTGCTGTCAGAGAGTAGAACGGTGAGCCAGTGAACAACTAGCAGCCAGTTTTGTATATATTATTTACTGTCTCAGCCGTTTTGTAATCAGAAGTTGACAGATTTACAGCAGCACCACGCTGCCCTCTCTCTCTCCCTCCCCCATGCTCCTTGTGTTGGCTCGAGGCTGCTTGAATGACCACATAGGGAAGGAAGCACATTATCTATAGAAGTTGTATTATCCCTGGAACTCAGCACTTACAGGTCAGTCACACTGAGCTGACATGCCTAACATTTTATTAATCCTATTTGCAGGCACAGTTTATACAATGACTGAAACAAAAAAACAGACACATCTAAATTAAACTGTGGGGTGGTACTTATTTGTCCCTTCTGTATTAAATAAATGTGTATGCTATGCCTAGTAGTAGTAGAATGTTCATGTTTTGTGTGTCTGCCTATAAGAAAGTGAATGCTGTGTAGTGTGCATATGCTGTGTATGTGGCGTGTGCATGCTGTGACAGGATCTATGTGTATGTTGTTTGTCTGCTTTGTGTCTGAATCTATGTGTATGGGGGGTGTATGTTGTGTGTCTGCATGTGTGTGGTGTGTGTATGTGGTGTGTGCATGTTATGTGTATGCATATGTTGTGTGCATGAGTGTGGTGTATGCATATGTTGTTGTGTGTCTGCATGAATGTGGTGTGTGTGCATGTTTATTTGTATGCTCTTCAGGGTGTGTTGCTGTGTATTTGAGACTCTGTACATTTGTGTGTATGCTGTGTAATGGTGTTACTATGTGTGTATGTTAATTTGTATGCTCTGCAGTGTGTCAGGTTTTGTGGACAGACATCAGGCTTCCACCCTTAGTGAGTGTTGAATTGCTGAGAGTACTAACAAATGTATGTATGACACAAAATTTACAGTATTTATTTTTTATGTGTAGACATGTTGTTTTTACAAATTAATATTAGGAATTTAATTTATTTTACATCAGTCTCATGATTTTTTAAAGCCATTTCACATCCCTGCTCCTGTCTCACATATCATACTTTTGTCCACTCACCCCCTGCTTGCTGTATAATTACCTGATGCCCCCTGCGCTCCTCCTCACTCCCTGCCTGCTGCATTACCTGATGCCTCCTGCGCTTTGTCATTAGTACTAATGTTTTAATAAAACAGGGAGCACTGCAGCATTATTTCTGAGTGGCAAGTTTCAGAATTTGGAGGGGGCGTGGCTGGGCTGAAGGGGGCGTGGCTGGGCCGGTCTATACAAATTTCCAGGGCCGGTCTGATTTCCCAATCCGGCCCTGGGGACGTTTGAGGAGAAAGCTACGGCAATGCCTGAACAGCATCATCCTGAGAGACATTGGGCTCAGAGGGCAACAATTTATCTTTAAAATGAAGAGTTCTAGCTAAGCATTCAGCACATAATTGCATAGGCAAAACAATTTGTGCTTCTAGGCATAACAAACATTTGTCAAAAGACACAGAGTCTTGCTCCATGTCCATAATACAAGATAAAAAATCCCCAAATTACAGAAATATTTTAAATACTACTGTCACTTTAAGAGATTTCTTATACCACAGCCAAGTAACGTTATGAATAATTTTTAATAACAAGGAACCCAATCAGGCCCTCTACACCTCAGACAGACTGAGGTGCCCTACCGTAACATTTATTCACAATTTTTGGCTGCCAAAAGTCTCTTGAACGATCATACAGCAGACCAACACAGAAGAAACTGAATTTCAATGACTCCGCTCCATTCCGTGAATATCTGACAGAAGAGGGAAGTCACATGACCGGTAGAGAAAAGGAAACTGCGCAGCAAGTTAATGCATGTGTTTCCCTCTGCCTACAACACCAGAGCTCAAATTACACAGACGCAACTTCAAGTAAGTCTGTCAGTTAGCCAGGAGAAATAAACTGCCAAAATGTAAGTTTATTAATAAAGCCCAGTAAAAAAAAGAAAAACATAAGTCCCACACACATACTAATAAAAGTATTTTGTAACTTTGCCCTGAAGAGGAAAAACGTCCCAATAAAGGGAAGATTAACCCCTAATCTCTACATACATACTGTGACTGCCTTCTGCCTAAATGAATCCTAAATAAAGGATTTTAAAAATGTCCCCATATACTGCAAATTAAATATTCTTCTGAAGTGCAAGTCTCCAAACCTAGAAGACAAAAGCACTTACCTGCAGTCTAGCTGTCCGGCAGGAAGACAGCTCACAAGGCATGAAAGGACACATAATCCTTACAGAGACCTGTAGAAAAAGAAAGAACAGAGTAACCAACTCTGGCTTCTATAACTAGGGCAGCAATATGTTAGGAAACAAAGGAAGAACCACCTCACAAATTCCAAACTGCTTAAAAGCCACCACTACTCTACTAAAGAGATTGATGTGGACTCAGCTAAACACAAATCCTTGCTTGCAGGGAAAAGTACCCAAAAAAGGAATTTATATCTTCAGACACAAAACTTTACCTCCTCCATTGTACAGAGGCAAAGAGAATGACTGGGGATTATGGGTTGGGGAGTGACACTTAACATCTTTGTTGTGGTGCTCTTTGCCTCCTCCTGCTGGCCACGAGTGATATTCCCACTAGTAATTGGAATGACGTTGTGGACTCTCCATGTCTTAGGAAAGAAATAGATTACAAAGTACAGTTACACTCCTAATAGCACTGTAACTAATAAAAATGACTAAAAAATTATTGCACAAAATTTATAAGGGCTCAACGACATGAGGTCTCAGGTGTTAAAAAAAAAGTCAGGTAAAGGGCTTTAACATAGAGCTACATACAGATACGTGTCGTGTCTAAAGAGGTATATATATATATATATATATATATATATATATATATATATATATATATATACACACACAGTATATATGTATATATGTTTATATATTTGTTCACATGTATGCATGTATGTATTTACACACATACAAATATAAACACAAATATATATACACACACATATAGACATTGGAGCCCATTACATTCAAGTAGATGAAAAAGCATACATATGCAATATTCATTTTTTAATAAAGGTTTTAAATATGTATTAACTGTAAATATTTCACATTCCAATGTTCTATACATATATGTTATATGCCTTTATATATAGATATCCCATATATATATATATATATATATATATATATATATATATATATATACAAAACATGAAAGGGAACTGCACTCTCATACCGGACCGGGTACACATCCCATGACCCTGCAACATGCTCAGCCCTGGGTGCCACTGGCACTCACAGGAAGCTGTGCTGTCCCCAGAGCCACAAGCAGTTAACCCCAGACAGGTCTGGGTGCAAGAACCATAGGGAAAATTACAAAACAAATTAATACAACACACAGAGAAAACCCAGCACTCACAAGCTCTCAGCTAAGATTTAAAAGCAAAAATGGAAAGGTTAGTCACCGCATCTGGCCAAATGGGACAAGCTCAGGTACCACGTCAAGGTCCTTTCCAATACCTGAGACCCTAAAACAGCCACACAATGCAAGCTTTCAAATCCAAACAAACTGAAAACAAGGGAAGGGTGCACAGGAATATTTAACCACCCTAGACATATACAAAACATGAAAGGGAACTGCACTCTCATACCGGACCGGGTACACATCCCATGACCCTGCAACATGCTCAGCCCTGGGTGCCACTGGCACTCACAGGAAGCTGTGCTGTCCCCAGAGCCACAAGCAGTTAACCCCAGACAGGTCTGGGTGCAAGAACCATAGGGAAAATTACAAAACAAATTAATACAACACACAGATAAAACCCAGCACTCACTTACAAGCTCTCAGCTAAGATTTAAAAGCAAAAATGGAAAGGTTAGTCACCGCATCTGGCCAAATGGGACAAGCTCAGGTACCACGTCAAGGTCCTTTCCAATACCTGAGATTGCATTGTGTGGCTGTTTTAGGGTCTCAGGTATTGGAAAGGACCTTGACGTGGTACCTGAGCTTGTCCCATTTGGCCAGATGCGGTGACTAACCTTTCCATTTTTGCTTTTAAATCTTAGCTGAGAGCTTGTAAGTGAGTGCTGGGTTTTCTCTGTGTGTTGTGTGTATATATATATATATATATATATATATATATATATATATATGTATATATATACGTATATCCATACTTAACAATGATCATATATATATATATATATATATATATATACACAGTATATACATATACACACATATATGTATATATATATATATATTAAAATTATGGGGGGGGAGATAAAAAACTGAAATTAAAATCCTCCATGTCTCAAAATTAAATCAATGTAAATATTTGCATAGGAAACTAGTACATCTAAGCAAGTATCCCCGCTTAGATGTACTAGCGGGGATACTTGCTTAGATGTACTAGTTTCCTATGCAAATATTTACATTGATTTATATATATATAGGTATAGATATATATTGTACAAACAAACCATCTAAAATATGTAGAAATATTTATGAATAAATAGAACATATTCTATTTTGTGAAGAACATTGGAATGTGAAAATTCATATTTTCATGTCGGGTTAGCGCATTTGAGAATATGCCATCATGTTTGCGCACGAGTAGGGTGTAAGATTACGTCTTTTTACGCACATCGATTTAGCGCTTGTGCAAAAACTGTTTACTTTCAACCTTCAATATGAGCACTACCTGACAAATACCGCTCCACTTGTAATCTGGCCCTAAAAAAATCATTGCTTGAATGGTGTATTCAAAGCAAAGATTAGCCAGAGGATAGTTTGTACATGTATTTAAAAAAAAAAAATTAGTTATTTAAATATTAAAAAAATAAGGGTAAAGTTAATGTCCATAAAGCAGTCGGAACCACCATATTGTAACTTAGGTTACCTTTTCTGCTGAGGCCAATTAGGAATGGTTATACATGACTTACTAGAGTGTGCAACCAATGACTGTGCAGAATATAGCTGTGTCAGCACTTCCATGTTTAACATGAATTGGAAAAGCCCACAATATTCAGAATTAAATTACAGGAAAGGAGAACAAAATAAATAATGATAATATATTGCAAAGTTGTTTTACTATATGTACATGTTTTGCACAACCAACACAGATATATTAATATACTTTTTACCTCTGTAATTACCTTGTATCAAAGCATCTTCTGACAGCCCCCTGATCACATGACTGTGACTATTAAAAATCTATTGAGTTGCATTTAGTACTGTGTTGAGCTAACTCTTAAATAACTCCCCGGGCGTGAACACATTGTTATCTATATGGCCCACACAAACTTTCAGTCTCTTGTTGTGAAAAGCAAATACAAAAGCATGTGATTAAGAGGCTGTCAATAGAGCCTTTAAAACAGGCAGAAATGTAGAGGTTTAAATGTTATAAAGTATATGACTCTAACAATGTTGGTTGTGCAAAGCTGGGGAATGGGTATGAAAGGTGTTATCTGTCTTTTTAAACAATAACAGTTTTTGTGTAGACTATCCCTTTAATGTTCCCTTGAAAAGGAGAACATTTTGCAGTACACTGTCCCTTTAAGCATTGGGTACATTTTGAGAAACTATCTGTGGGTTTGAGGGACTGAATCTACCTTGAATAATTACAAAATCTTATCCAAACAGCAATAAAATGGGCTTTAGAAAAGCGGAAGCAAGTGAGGTGAAGTAGACGGTGATCCGTGTAACAGGATGCATGATTGTCTCAGAAGGAGAGTGTGGTTGACACTCAGAAGGTGTATGAGCGCAGGTGTTTAAGCTGATATCTGCGCTCCTGTGGTTTTATGCCTTCCTCTGCCTGCGCTTTAGTTAACCTTGTTAGCTGCTAGGCTGATTCACTAATGGCTTCCTGCAAACCCACTGTACAAGCACAGAATTCACAAGCAGCAACATGAAAAGAACACTAAACCAACCTCCAGGGTCTAAACTTTCTTATACTTTATGCTATTTTAAAACTCAAAAAACAAATAGAATTAACCATTTTATATCTCTTTTGAGGATGTTTGGCACGATCAAAGGTTTAGTCATTTCTTAGGTTTTGAGTATGATAAATATATTATGGGCTTAAACAAGCTGCTTTTATGTTTGGAATATGTTTTATTTTGTTTTTTGATTTGTAAAGTTGAAGGTTTTATGGTATTTGAAATAAAATTACTGCAGTTGAACGACAAGTACATATTAGCCAAGTCATGATCTTTTCTTTTGATCCAGAGCACAGAGTTTTATTCCTCCACTGTGAGAAATTGAAGTCCTTAGCAACACATTAATCAAGTTACAGTATTCTCGGCCAGACTACAAGTGACACACAAACACTTCTACAAGTAAACTTTTAACGCGGGCGTGTTAGGGTGCGTATTACAAGTCGTGAGTAAAATATTTGTACACAAGCGACCCCTGATGCATGCTTACTTTAGGACTTTGGATATCGCAATTGCGCTAACTTCTTCTCCCCACAGAATTTAATGGAATGTGCTATAAAAACACAAAACAACTAACACTTATCGATTGCGCTAACCTGACAAAGCTTTAGACCAACTAACCCGAAGGTAGTTATGCATATTTTACATATATATATATAGTAGTGAAGAAAAGGGATGCACTCGGCAGGATTTTCAAAGTTACCATTTAATGTAACATTTCGGGGTGTTACCCCCTTCATCAGACAATACAAAATATTGTCTGACGAAGGGGGTAACACCCCGAAACATTACATTAAATGGTAACTTTGAAAATCCTGGCGAGTGCATCCCTTTTCTTCACTACTATCAATACTTTGGAAGCTCCCTGGTTGGATGAAATGTTAACCGTGAGGGCTGGCCTGCCTGCTGTTTATATATATATATATATATATATATATATATATATATATATATATATATATATATATATATATACATATATATATATATACATATATATATATATATATATATATATATATATATATATATATATATATATATATATATATATATATACACAGTCCAGCACTCACGATGCATTAAAGCATCAGCCCGGGGTGCTGCAAAGCACTAGATAAGCAATAGACAATGGAAAGGGCTATGATGTATATATATATATATATATACAGTATATATATATATATATATATATATATATATATATATATATATATATATAAATAAGCAGCAAAGATTGAACGGCACTCACTAGGTCTTAATGTAGCATATTTTAATAATATATAACGTTTCGGGGTCTCCCCCTTTCTCAAATAAACAAAAACACACATACATACACATACATATGATTATTAAAAAAAATATATATCTATACCTATATATCTATATTATTTGAGTTGAAAGGGCTCAAAAGTGTACATATATAAATGCACATGTATTTACACTTATATGCACATATATACACACATACACATATTTAGACATATATATATATATATACACATTATAGCCATTTCCATTCAAAACCTTGTCATATACCCTATAATTTTTAACCCTTATATATATTTTTTTCATATTCATTTTAATCATTTTTATTAGATAGTGTATATATAGTGTAAGTGTAACACTTTATTTTAATGTATTTATGTTGTGTTTGGTGCACATTTTTTTATTAACTTTTAAAATTTACTCTAGGGGGCCAATTTATTAAGTGCTGATCGGACATGATTCACTGTAGCGAATCATGTCGGCTGGCATCACTAAATGCTGACAACATATGCTGTCGGCATTTAACATTGCACAAGCATATCTGATGAAATGCTTGCGCAATGCTGCCCCCTGCACATTCACACCTAATTGGAGGCTAAGAGGGGGAGTCAATCATCCTGACCTAAAAGGTGACCGCTGCTTCTTAACTTAAGTTTCCAGCAAGCCGGAAACTACGGGGGTAGATTGCAGCATCAATTGCTTGTTAAAGGGACACAGAACCCACATTTTTTCTTTCATGATTCAGATAGAACATGCAATTTTAAGCAACTATTATAATTTTTTCTTCATTCTCTTTCTATCTTTATTTAAAAAAGAAGGCATCTAAGCTAAGGAGCCAGCCAATTTTTAGTTAAGAACCTGGACAGCGCTTGTTTATTGGTGGCTGAATTTATCAACCAATCAGCAAGAACAACCCAGGTTGTTCACCAAAAAATAGGCCGGCATCTAAACTTACATTCTCTTTTCAAATAAAGATACTAAAAGAATGAAGAAGATGTGATAATAGGAGTAAATTGGAAAGTTGCTTAAAATTGCATGCTCTATCTGAATCACGAAAGAAAACATTTGTGTTCAGTGTCCCTTTAAATCTACCCCCAGATCTCCACTCTTTCGCAAAACCAGCACTCGTCAAACTTGTTTGCGCATGAGCGAACACATTTACTTTCAACTTGTAATATGCACTGACAAGATATTAGTTATCTCGACCAGCGCTGCAATTTAGCCTCTATGTTTTCTTAGATTTCTACTAGTCAGCTATAAAGAAAATCAATTAAGGTAAAGGGGACTTTAAAAAAACTTTTGTTTTGGGTAAAAATCACATAACCTATATTTTCTTGATCAGCTTGATTTGTAGCATTCTAAAGAATTGGGAGTATAATTTGGCCTCTTTAGGGAGTTTAGGAGTCGGACCAGCACAAAGTTTATGCAAGAGCCTTAAACTCATAGATCCATTAACAGCAGAGAAATCCCAATTTAATAAAGAAATATCTATTTTATAAAACATTATCCACAATAAATCAATTTGTAATAAAGGGATAGCATACCCCCCAACTGTCCCGATTTTCGCAGGACAGTCCCGATTTTAGGGGTCTGTCCCTCTGTCCCGGGGTGCTAGCCATCTGTCCCGCATTGCCCCATGCATTTAAAAAAAAAAAAAAAAAAAAGCAACTGGCTTTTCTCTCCCAGGGTTAGATACCTGTTAGATTCCTTGTGGAAAAGTAATGGTGTGTGGGTTAAGCAGGAGTAGGAAGGCTGTATACCCTCTAACCTCAGATAATGATGACCTTTAACCCCTGGTAGTGATGATGTCTACCCCTGGTGATAATACTAGCATGCCTTCAGTTTTTTACAATGAGCAGTGCTAACACCAGGTTAATGAACAGTGGCAGCTGCAGACTGCCAGCTAATGTACTTGCCAACCCCAGGACCCCATACAATGAATAACAGATACCCATATATGATGTAGTGTGTGTATCTGTATCTATAAGTGTATGCTATGTAGTGTGTGTGTGTGTGTATTTGCATGTATAAGTGTATGCTATGTAGTGTGTGTGTATCTGCCTGTATAAGTGTATGATATGTAGTGTGTCTGCATGTGTAAGTGTATGCAATGTAGTGTGCATGTATCTGCATGTGTAAGTGTATGCTATGTAGTGTGTGTGAGTGTGTATCTGTATTTTTAAGTGTATGCTATGTAGTGTGTGTGTGTATCTGCATGTACAAGTGTATGCTATGTAGTGTGTGTGTGTGTGTATCTGTATGTATAAGTGTAAGCTATGTAGTGTGTGTGTGTATCTGCCTGTATAAGTGTATATGTAGTGTGTGTCTGCATGTGTAAGTGTATGCAATGTAGTGTGTATGTATCTGCATGTGTAAGTGTATGCTATTTAGTGTGTGTGTATGTGCATGTGTAAGTGTATGCTATGTAGTGTGTGTGTGTGTGTGTATCTGCACGTGTAAGTGTATGCTATGTAGTGTGTGTGCATGTGCATGTGTATGTGTATGCTATGTAGTGTGTGTGTATGTGTATGTGTAAGTGTATGCTATGTAGTGTGTGTGTATCTGCATGTGTAAGTGTATGCTATGTAGTGTGTGTGTATGTGTATGTGTAAGTGTATGCTATGTAGTGTGTGTGTATCTGCATGTGTAAGTGTATGCTATGTAGTGTGTGTGTATGTGTATGTGTAAGTGTATGCTATGTAGTGTGTGTGTATCTGCATGTGTAAGTGTATGCTATGTAGTGTGTGTGTATGTGTATGTGTAAGTGTATGCTATGTAGTGTGTGTGTATCTGCATGTGTAAGTGTATGCTATGTAGTGTGTTACTGTGCATTTTTGCTAACTTTAAAGGCCAGAATCTAGAATATTAACGAGGAAAGCAGAGAGCAGCTTTAAAGAATCTATTGTTAAATGTCCAATTAAGATAAAAATATTTAGCACTGTCTCTGCAAAGGCTAATTAAATACAGAGCTCACATAGCTATATGAGTGGTTTGAGCTTGTGTTTGATTTGCTGCCTAAAAGTATTAAAAAATATGACTTTATCTAGAATTGTATTTATATTACTTTGGTCTTATGATCTTTTAAGCCCCGCCCCCGCTCCAGCCCACCACATTTAATTTTTTTGCCGCGGGGGGTGTCTCTCTTTTGAATTTTGAAATGTTTTGAGGTATTGGATAGTGCTAGTATTAACTATGTTGCAGTCAAAAGGTATTTTGCTTGCATTGAATGCATACTGTTTATATTGTCATGACATTTGTTATATACCAACCTAAATAGAAAGATTTTCATGAGACAAATGTAGATGAAACAGTACTTTTTCTTCATATATGTATTAGCACATGCTATACCAATAGGAACTATTTCTCACTTCTATTTTGTTTAGGATGATCTAAATTGCTGACAAATATCATCATACCACTACAGATTTTTTATGTGCTTTTTTTAAATGTTTTTTACAGATGCCTTAAGCTTAATAGTAAAGAACAATATGCTGTCCCCATGTTTTATTTTTATTGCTACACAAATTCACAGATACATAAAATACAGGTATACCTCACTTTACAGCGCTTCACTTTACAGCGACTCGCTAATACAGCGCTTTGTGTAGCTGAAGTTCAACCTACAAGGATTATGAAATAGTGCTGTAATCATTGTGAGTTTGCGAGAAAAGTGACTGGCACCATTTTGTTATGCGCAGTTCACTCTGTTTACAGCTTTACAGTGCAATCTGTGTCTCAGTGCTATAGTTTGGCAAATTTTACTAAAGTAATTGTCAATATTTTACAAGTACAGTATTTATTGAATACTGTGCTGTGCTAGTATTAAACTAAACATAGCGCTATTGCACCCCTAATATATGCTGGTTCAAACATGTTTTCAAGTTTTTAAACACACTGGCAAGTGAAAAGAAAGCTAAAACTGCCTTGTTTCACTTTAAGGCGGTTTTCACTTTACAGCGGGGCTCCGGTCCCTAACCCGCTGTATGAGCGGGGTATACCTGTAATAGTTACATAGGGGTAGATTTACTAAAGGTCGAGCAGACCTGAAGGGAGGGAAAGGAAAGAAGGGAGAGAGAGAGAGAGAGAGAGAGAGAGTGAGAGAGTGAGAGAGAGAGAGAGAGAGAGAGAGAGAAGATAAAAGTGAGGAGGAGAAAAGGGGGAGAGAATGAGGGAAGGGAAAGAAAGGAGTGAAAGAAGGGAGCAAGGGAGGGAGTTGAGAGAAAGAAGGGAGGGAGTTGAGGGAGGAAGGGACGGAGAAAGGGAAAAAAGAGAGAGAAGAGGAAGGGAGGGAAAGAAGAATGCACTGCCTTTCACATGCAACAACATACAGTAATTACCATAATTTAAGTAATGAAACTTTTTAAGTGTCCATTCAGTATATACTCCGTTGGTTCTTGAATTCAGAGAAAGCTAACTATTAGAGTTTATAATTAGACATCACAAGCTGATCTAAGCAGTGCACAGACGCATCCAGTCTGTTAGTTACTAAGACCTGCAATAAGCACTGCGCTCACAGACTCATCACAGCTGACAAGGGGAGGCAGCATATCGGCACAAAGTCTTCTCCTCCAACCTCACCTTGTAAGCATATCCCCAGGCAAGTTTCTCACCAAGAACGCTTCCACTGAAAAAATGCCGGCGGCTCTAGATGAAGCAATGGTTTTAAGGAGCACTGCCTGTGAAGAGTGACCTTAATCAGCGCACGTGCCTAGTCTTCTCTGTAAAAGCCTGCACTTTATCACTTACTGTACTGTGTGCTGGCTTTTAGAGGATAGGGCAGATGTGCTGCCCCTCCCAAATCTGCTGCCCTAGGCACCAGCCTTGTTGGCCTAGGCCATAATACGCCCCTGGGATAATGCTAGTGTTAAAGGGACACTAAACCCAGTGGCGTCACTAGGGGGGGGCGGGGGGGGCGGGCCGCACCCGGGTGACACCCTCCAGGGGGTGACACCAAAAAAAAAAAATTTTTTTTTTTTTTTTTTTTTTTTTTTTTAATTTTATTGAAATTCAAAGAAATACAATGTTGAGATGCATAGATTTTTTTTTTATTAGAGGGGCTGGCATTTGGGAACATTGGTGGGACTGGGGAAGTTGTAGACACACAATTGTTTTCCCCTTGAGCCAGTGCTGCAATTTCAACAAATAGTTTTCCCGGCTGCTTTTGCTTGTTTGTACTTTGCTTCTCCCCTGCCCAATTTCGCTATGAATGTTGTGGGCATGCCGTGGGGCTTGCAAAGTTGCGCTGCTAGCCTAAACCTGCCTGCCTATCTGTGCTCACTGCTCAGTGACATGTGGAGCAGTGGAGTCACTCACTGCTGTGCTGTCTCTCTAAACGGGAACTGGCAAATCATGAGGGGATGCCTGGCACCTGACCGCATGACTGTTTGACACTGTCTTTAAAGTGAAGGAGCCACGTATGATGCCCACCAGACCATTACGGTTACGGTACACTAAGTGCACACTGAACAGGTAGGAGGGCGGGCGGGGGTCTGGGGGTGGGCAGAGTGCAGAGGTGATTGGCCATAAGAAGCGGTAGGCACGCGGCCCGGGGCTGTGCACTGACAGGCTTAGAACAGAGTCAGAGAGCAGAATTTTCATAGTTTGCGCCTAAACCTTTTCTTTAGTGATTTATTTTAGAGTGCTCTGTTTATCTTTCATTTGATGCTCTGCTGAGCCAGGGAGCAGCTCTAGGTATGAGCTTTATAATTAATGCAGTGCAGTTTACATATTTTGTAAGTGTGTGTCTGAGTTTTTGTGTGTGTGTGTCTGAGTGTGTTTCCGAGTGTTTGTGTGTGCATCTGAGTATGTTTTTAAGTGTGTCTGAGTGTTTGTATGTGTGTGTGCCTGTGTTTTTGTGTGTGTCTGCTTTCCGGGGGGGGGGGGGGTGACACCATAACTTACCGCACCGGGTGACACCAACCCTAGTGACGCCACTGACTAAACCCAAATATTTTCTTCTTTCATAATTCCATAGAATATGCATTTTAAACATCTTTCTAATTTACTTATATTATCATTTTTTCCTTGTTCTCTTGGTGTCTTTATTTTAAAAGCAGGAATGGAATGCTTAGGAGCCAGTCCATTTTAGGTTCAGTACCTGGGTAGCACTTGCTGATTGGTTGCTAAATGTAGCTACTATTCAGCACGCCCTATCCAGGGTGATAGCAAGAGAATAAAGAAAAATATATAATAGGAGTAAATTAGAAAGTTGCCTAAAATTGCATGCTCTATTTGAATTATTAAAGAAAAAAATCGGGTTTAGTATCCATTTAAGTATGTTGTAGTCAAAAGTTTTCTTGCTTGCATTGATAGAATACTAATTATATCGACATGACATTTTCTTTATACCAACCTAAACAGAAAGATTTTCATGAGACAAACGTAGAGAGGAAACAGTACTTTTTCTTCATATGCAAAAAATATTAGCACATGCTATAACAAAACAGGAAGTATTGATCACTTTAGTATGTGAAAGTATATCAGAGTAAAGAAGTGAAACCCAGACTTGAGTGAATACAAAATTCATGGTATCAGCCCAGAAAACAATTTTTTTCAAGGGTGGAGGATGTAATTAAGGTTCCCATGAGAAATGCTAAGATATATGAAGGCTGTGAACCATGAATAATAATATTTTTTGCACTGTGTGCAAGGTGCATACATATTATCATGTTTCATAAGACATAAAATAAATATGTTTAGGATGATCTATATTGCTGAAATATTTCATCATACCATTACGGATTTTTTTATGTGCTTGTTTAAATGCTTTTCACAGATGCCCTAAGCTTAATAGTAAAGAACGATATGCTGGCCTGTCTGCATGTATTTTTATTGCTAAACAAATTCACAGATACATAAAATAAGAGATACATAAAGTGTACACTTTACCACGAGTTTTGATTTTCTACAGCAATTAACTTTTGTGAGTACAAAGAAACAGAAGGTCTGTCGCAACTCCTCCTCAGGAAAGCACAGGGACTCCTTTTTAAAAGTGTAACAAAGTCTTTACTTAAAGTAGTAAAACATAAAACCGGGTTCCAGTGGTGCAAGAAACGGCAAACATGTTTCGTGTGGGGCCTCCACACTTGTTCACTGCTGTTGATTGCATTCACTGGATACACCGCAAGTAATCATATCAAATTGCAGACATATGTGATATTAACCCTACCTGTTATTATTACTAGGTTAGTAAGCATTCCACAGAGGAATCCCATTATTGATCCCTCTTATTGGGTAATCTTTACATAAACACTACAGTACACAGTGCCAGAAATGCGCCTCTTTTTTACTTTTGGGTATTTATCATAAGATTTATTCCAACGCACACACTAATAATAGAGTGAGAAGCTGTAAGCAACATCGTTGGACCACGGTAACATTAGTAAGGGACATGATTTTACAAGTCCTTGGTAAATCCAGTTTACCAGAGAATGGTTAGAGGGACTGACATTGCTCTAGCGCAACCTATAATTTCAATGGATACCGCGACAATGCTAAATAGTGCTCATATTACAAGTTTAAAGTTATACTGTAGGTTGTGCTTGAGTGAAAGCTGAAATTGCACTAGAATATTTAGCTCTACTTGAGACCTGAAGAAAACTAACGGCTAGATTACAAGTTTTGCGTTATGAGTGAAAAAGCCGCGTTATGGGTCATAACGCTGCTTTTTCACTACCGCTGCTATTACAAGTCTTGTCAAAAAAAGCTGTACCGCACTCCTTTTTGGCCGTAACACAAATTAACTAACGCACCATTCAAAAAGTCCTTTTCAATGGGACTCCCATAGCGCCGGTATTACGAGTTTGCCTGGGAGGCCAAAAAGTGAGCAGTACAGCCCAAGATTCATAACGCAATCTAAAGTCAGTAGTTATGGGTTTTGCGCTACAAAGCTGTAGCATAAA
This sequence comes from Bombina bombina, assembly GCF_027579735.1. Lineage (NCBI taxonomy): Eukaryota > Metazoa > Chordata > Amphibia > Anura > Bombinatoridae > Bombina > Bombina bombina. The sequence goes on along the minus strand of NC_069508.1, from coordinate 113,277,303 downwards.
ACTCATAACTAAAGTGTTAAAAAGTATACTAACACCCATAAACTACCTATTAACCTCTAAACCGAGGAACTCCAGCTTCGCAAACACTAAAATAAAATTATTAACCCCTAATCTGCTGCTCCAGACATCGCCGCCACTAGAATAAACATATTAACCCCTAAACCTAACTCTAAATCTAACCCTAACACCTCCTAACTTTAATATAATTAAAATAAATCTAAATAAAACCTACTATTAAAGGGACAGTCTAGTCCAAAATAAACTTTCATGATTCAGATAGGGCATGTAATTTTAAACAATTTTCAGATTTACTTTTATCACCAATTTTGCTTTGTTCTCTTGGTATTCTTAGTTGAAAGCTTAACCTAGGAGGTTCATATGCTAAATTCTTAGACTTTGAAGGCCACCTCTTTTCAGAATGGATTTTAACAGTTTTTCACCACTAGAGGGTGTTAGTTCATATGTTTCATATAGATAACACTGTGCTCATGCACGTAAAGTTATCTGGGAGCAGGCACTGATTGGCTTAACTGCAAATCTGACAAAAGAACTGAAATAAAGGGGCAGTTTGCAGAGGCTTAGATACAAGATAATCACAGAGGTTAAAAGTATATTAATGCAACTGTGTTGGTTATGCAAAACTGGGGAATGGGTAATAAAGGGATTATCTATCTTTTAAAACAATAAAAATTCTGGTGTAGGGGGGCGGAGCCAACTACCGAGGCGGATAGTCGCATGTACACAGACCTCCTCTAATAACTCAGAAGAAAAGTGACTAAAATACTCTATCATATTTATCAAAAGCCATTTAAAATGTATATGGGGATACAGGGAACCAGTTGAGCCTTCAACTTCTCTATTTTGGCTCAAATTACTCCGGAGATCACTATATAATCACAGCACCTGCCGGAACCCACATGGTACTTTAAGATTTGGAACAGAGCGATGGACAGGATAATTCAGCAAGCTTGACACTCTGCAAGCTATTTATATCCATGCAGCGAAGGAAGTGTCTTCTCCCTAACCAACATAACTCGTCTTAACTCTATAATGGAGGTAACAACCCTTTTAATGCTTCTAGCAAACAAAATGGACGCACACTTTCACTCTCTCATTAGCACGTTAAGAGACGAGTGTAGTGACACCGATGAAAAGGCGGAAGCCGAAACCCTAACCCAAAGCTTTCCTAGCTTACATGACTTGAGGGTACAAGTTGGACTGCCTGATGCTACTTTTGAGAAGCACGCTGAGATCTACAGTCAGCAGGACACTGGGCTAATCACGGACATAGAATGGACATGTTCCGGTAACCCTGATCTGGTAAGAGATCATTCTGATGACATGTTCAACAAAGAGGCTCTAACTTCAGATTCCCTAACGCGCTCCATCGAGCCCCTGGTTCATCAGCCATCTACCGGATCCTTTTGTGACCCTTATGTCAGCAAAAACTGCCGATCTAAACATCTCACTCGGCCGCCTATCACCTGGTTTGGGAACAACGCTACTTCTGAGGGCTCCTTCGCAATGCTTTTTCAGAGCGCCTTCTGCGATACCCATGCAAACTCTAGCGATCTGAATGCAAGTTGGAGGACAGTGTGGGACCCTGGTCTATCCATTTATATCTGCCTTCCACGTAAGCTCCATAAAGATGGAGTGGGTTAACTTTACCCCATCAACCATATCATCATAAGGTTCCACAGGTTACAACTCTGGGACTAGACCAAAGATACTGTTTCTTCCTAGTTACCTATGTTTTGCAGTTTAAGTTTGCCTTTTTATATTTTTAAACCGCACTTAACGCAGGGAGTGCCTTGCTGACTTGTCATGCCACCATTGAGAGCCGTTATAGTTCTAACCTGGTTCGCACCTACGCGAGAGGTTTGTAGACTGATAACTTTATATTTAGAATGCCATTTTCCATCCACTGTTTGCATATGTCAGGTTGAAGAAATGCTTTGACAACCAGTTGCGACTTTCCTGCTGTTATTCTCACTGTGGACAATTAGAAAATGTTTTAGACTTATGACCATTATCACCTTGGCTCAGCATGATTTCCTCTGATCCCTAAGGTGTACAATGTGCTAGCAACTACTGCCTGCAGAGAGACTTAAACACCTATCTCTCCCGAACCCTGCTATAGCCCCATATCTCAGGACTCTAACGAGATGCCACACGAGCATCGGAGCAAACTCTGTGCTATCAACGTTTCCGTGTAATGTTTTGGGAGGTGGGATTGCCTCTAGTAATAACACTGCTCTTTTATTTTATACACTACATGACACCACTATTCATCTTATGTTTTATCCAAGTAGGCGGGACAATACATTACTGTTTTAGTTTGTGTTATCTTTCAGTAAGTTTGACACTACATACTGTACTAGACTATTTTAGAGCGCAGAATGGGTTGATGATATGTATATATCCTTAAGCACGTGTTTATATCTTCAGAAAGCTTTCTGGTTATACTATATCCTAAATTACATCAGCTCCTATTGCTATTGATATATAAGATGTGTGAACGAGTGCTTGGCTTTGAATAGCCAGCTATACTTAACGCCATAACATAAATGGCATGCCAATCAGAATGTCTCTGTTCCTAATATAAGCAACCCCCTCATAGGCTAGGGATAAGTAACCCCTGCATACTCGCACAGTAACACTTGCCAGCATTAGTTTCTACTATCGACATAACTGTCCTCTTAAGATTTGTTATCAGGCAACACTTGTCATATCTGTATCAGGAAATATATGTAAGGTCTTCAGGGAGCCTAATGCCCAGCCTCCCAGGAGGTATACCTAAAAATGTCCAGATTAGCATTGCTATTTTCCCCCCCTTAATTAAAAAAACTAACGTAATTTCTGCCCTATTCCATATGTTTCTTATGAACAGATGTTCCAGACTCTCCTCAATAACGAACTGTATGACTCTTCTAGACATTAGCCCATACAAACAGCAATGATCCCCTGATGGCTTATCCTCCCTCATGGATACTTGCATCAAAGGGCATCGAACGTCATGCGGTTTATACTGATATTTTATCTTGCAAATAACTTTTTTGTCCCTACGCTGATCTTCTTGCTATAACAAATCATCTATTCCTGCTGGGCTACTCTCCTCCCTTTCCCGTCGGTACTTGTTGCCTACGGGTAATAACCCTATTCCCTTTTCCCACATTGCCTATAGTTGGCACTTCCCCAGGAGAGGAGTTCATCCAGGAGCCCCCTATAATCTATAAATTATATTTTCATTATATTCTATTTTATATTTTTAGTTATTTTCTTCGCTTCATACTCTGTCATGGGTGATTAACACGCTCCAGAAACCCCAGTGGGACTTTTTATATTAATCGTAGGTCTAATAGGGCATGAAACCCTTTAACTGGGTTATATCTAGGGCTACTATATAAAGCATACATCTCAGAGTCTTACAGATTTACTGCCCTAGATATACTATATTCATGTTACTATCGGTATCCTATAAAGTACTACTATTGTGGACCTCTTAATATTATTGCTCTAGCTATGACTTTGTAAACTTTCATAGTTAACTTTACTACTTATCCCATGTCAAATTAATATTTCTCTTTTTCAACAAGATTAGACAGTAGTCTGGTTTATCATAGGTAATTATTATAAGATACCATTATACATATTTTAGGATATTAAGCCCTCTAATAGCTCCATTCACATTGTTACATTGACATTTAGACGGCTCCGCCCCTCATCCCCTCCCATCCCTTTCCTTTTCTAACTTGAGCGGCTCTTGTCCGCTGAACTCTTTTTCCCCCTTTTTGACCACCTTGGTCTGAGAGAGATTACACAAATACTGTCCCACACTTACCTCAATTCTGCTAGAATAAATAACCTTATAAACTCTCTAACTAGTAAGATGTGGGCCACATTGCTTATATATATAATAGAAAACTGAGGTTCCATTATTTGATGCACACACATATATTCCTCTACTGACATCCTTACCTTACATGGGTCACTGCAACAATCTCATATGCCACTTATTTGTTGTAAATATTTGCCCTTTCATAAGGGAGTCTTGCATATGGGACATAGATATATTTCCTATGACTATTGTACACGTTTCCCTCCAAAGATATATAGAATTTATTTCAGGACCTACTTCTTCTTTGGTTTATGATTATGTTTATGTAATAAGGATGCATTTTTTAAAAAAAAAACTTATATATTTCTTATAACCTCAATAAAAAATTTAAATAAAAAAAAAAAAATTCTGGTGTAGACTGTCCCTTTAATAAATAAATAATTCCTATTTAAAACTAATAGTTACATTGTAACTAGCTTAGGTTTTATTTTTATTTCACATGCAAGTTTGTATTTATTTTAACTAGGTAGAATAGTTACTAAATAATTATTAACTATTTACTAGCTACCTAGCTAAAATGAATACAATTTTTCCTGCAAAATAAAACCTAACCTGTCTTACACTAACACCTAACCTTACACTACAATTAAATTAATTACCTAAATTAAATACAATTAACTAAATTACAAAAAAAACCACTAAATTACACAATTTTTTTTTTATCAGATATTAAAACTAATTACACCAAAATGAAAAAATCCCCCCAAAATGAAAAGAAAAAACCCTAGCCTAAACTAAACTACCAATAGCCCTTAAAATGGCCTTTTGCTGGGCATTGTCCCAAAGAAATCAGCTCTTTTACCTGTAAAAAAATAATACAAACAGCCCCCAACAGTAAAACCCACCACCCACACAACCAACCACCCCAAATAAAAACCTTTCTAAAAAACCTAAGCTCCCCATTGCCCTGAAAAGGGCATTTGGATGGGCATTGCCCTTAAAATGGCATTTAGCTCTTTTTTAGTGCCCAAACCCTAATCTAAAAATAAAACCCACCCAATAAACCCTTAAAAAATCCTAACACTAACCCCTGAAGATCCACAGTTTTTGAAGACCCGACATCCTCAACGAAGCCGGCAGAAGTCTTCAACAAAGCAGCAGAAGTCTTCATCCAGACGGCATCTTCTATCTTCATCCATCCGGTGCGGAGCGGATCCATCTTCAAGACATCCGGCGCGGAGCGGATCCATCTTCAATCGACATCTTCTGAAGAATGAAGGTTCCTTTAAATGACGTCATCCAAGATGGTGTCCCTTGAATTCCGATTGGCTGATAGAATTCTATCAGCCAATCGGAATTAAAGGTGAAAAAATCCTATTGGCTGATGCAATCAGCCAATAGGATTGAGCTTGCATTCTATTGGCTGATTGAAACAGCCAACAGAATGCAAGCTCAATCCTATTGGCTGATTGGATCAGTCAATAGGATTAAAGCTCAATCCTATTGGCTGATTGCATCAGCCAATAGGATTTCTTCACCTTTAATTCCAATTGGCTGATTCTAGAATTCTATCAGCCAATCGGAATTCAAGGGACGCCATCTTGGATGACGTCACTTAAAGGAACCTTCATTCTTCAGAAGATGTTGATTGAAGAGGATGCTCCATGCCGGATGTCTTGAAGATGGACCCGCTCCACGCCGGATGGATGAAGATAGAAGATGCCATCTGGATGAAGACTTCTGCTGGCTTGGATGAAGACTTTGGCCCGCTTGGATGAAGACTTCTGCTGCTTCGTTGAGGACTACTGCCGCTTCATTGAGGACTTCTGCCGGCTTCGTTGAGGATGGATGTCGGGTCTTCAAAAACTGTAAGTGGATCTTCCGGGGGCAGTGACCAAGTGCATAACTGCACGAAACGTTTGCTGGGAGCACCTGTTCTGTCGCCTGTAATTTTGCATTTTTTGCACTTTTTCTTGTGCTGACCGCTTTTATCTTACATGATTTTAAACTTTTTTGAATAAAGTATTGGAATTTTTTTACTATAAGGCTTGGAGCACTTTTTCTTTTTCCATCCTTGGACTGTTATGTTTGTAATTAGTGCGTGTGCAGACGCACTGGAAAAAAGAGGTTGCCGCCTGTGAGTATTAATTAAATGGATATAAATTATCTGGGACCAGATCCACATACCCTCTCTCATGCTTTACCTTTGACTATAGACATTTAACTATTCTGTTACCCTATGACCCTCTGAGCACTTCGTTGAGCAGGTTTGGATATCTGATCTTCCGGGGTTAGTGTTAAGTTTTTTTAAGGGTTTATTGTGTGGGTTTTATTTTTAGACTAGGGTTTGGGCAGAGAAAAAGAGCTAAATACCCTTTTCAGGGCAATGGGGAGCTTAGATTTTTTAGATAGGTTTTTATTCGGGGGTTTGGTTGTGTGGGTGATGGATTTTACTGTTGGGGGGTTGTTTGTATTTTTTTTTACAGGTAAAAGAGCTGATTTCTTTGGGGCAATGCCCCGCAAAAGTCCCTTTTAAGGGCTATTGGTAGTTTAGTTTAGGCTAGGGTTTGGGGGGGCTTTTTTATTTTGATAGGGCTATTAGATTAGGTGTAATTAGTTTAAATATCTGATCATTTCTTTTTTTTATTTTGTGTAATTTAGTGTTGGTTTGTTTTTTGTAATTTAGTTAACTGTATTTAATCTATGTAATTGATTTAATTGTAGTGTAAGGTTAGGTGTTAGTGTAAGACAGGTTAGGTTTCATTTTACAGGTAAATTTGTCTTTATTTTAGCTAGGTAGTTAGTAATAGTTAATAACTATTTAGTAACTATTCTACCTAGTTAAAATAAATACAAACTTAGCTATGAAATAAAAATAAAACCTAAGATAGATACAATGTACCTATTAGTTATATTGTAGCTATCTTAGGGTTTATTTTATAGGTAAGTATGTTGTTTTAAATAGGAATTATTTAGTTATTAATACTAGGTTTTATTTAGATTTATTTTAATTACATTAAAGCTAGGGGGTGTTAGGGTTAGGGTTAGATTTAGGGTTAGGTTTAGGGGTTAATAAATTTAGTATAGTGGCAGCGACGTTGGGGCGGGAGATTAGATGTTAATAACATTATGTAGGTGTTGGCGATATCGGGGAGGCAGAGTAGGGGTTAATAAGTGTAAGATTAGGGGTGTTTAGACTCGGGGTTCATGTTAGGGTGTTAGGTGTAAGCAAAAATTTTGTTTCCCCATAGGAATCAATGGGGCTGCGTTACAGAGCTTTACGCTGCTTTTTTGCAGGTGTTAGACTTTTTTTCAGCCGGCTCGCCCCATTGATGTCTATGGGGAAACCGTGCACGAGCACGTAAAAACATCTCACCGCAGCTTTCAGCAGCGTTGGTATTGGAGTGCGGTATGGAGCTCAATTTTGCTTTACGTTCACTTCTTGCCTGTTAACGCTGGGTTTTGTAAACCTGTAATACCGCGCTGTAGGGAAGTGAGTGGTGACAATAAAGTGCAAGTTATTACCGCACCCCTCATAATGCAAAACTCATAATCTAGCCATAAGGCTTTAAAAATAAAAAAAAATTGCAAAGCATATTAAAATAAACTGCAACAATTTAAAAAAATATATATAATTTAATATTGATAAGTTTTTTAATAGGATTAAAAATATATATGGTATAAGGCAAATTGTTTGACTGTAAAGGGCTCCAGTGTGTGTGTGTGTATATACAGTAGATAGATAGATAGATAGATAGATAGATAGATAGATAGATAGATAGACAGATAGATATGGCTAAATATGTGTATGTGTGTATATACTGTATGTCTATATGTGTGTATACATGTGTACTTTATATGTGTTTATATATGTAAATATGTATGTGCCGTCATACATACATATATACACATATACACACTTTTATACATTTGTATATATATATTTCTTTCATGTAATTGGCAAGAGTCCATGAGCTAGTGACGTATGGGATATACAATCCTACCAGGAGGGGCAAAGTTTCCCAAGCCTCAAAATGCCTATAAATATACCCCTCACCACACCCACAACTCAGTGTTACAAACTTTGCCTCCTATGGAGGTGGTGAAGTAAGTTTGTGCTAAGATGTCTACGTTGATATGCACTTCTCAGCATTTTGAAGCCCGGTTCCTCTCAGAGTACAGTAAATGTCAAAGGGATGTGAAGGGGGTATCACCTATTGAATGCAATGGTTTTCCTCACGGGAGATCTATTTCATAGGTTCTCTGTTATCGGTCGTAGAGATTCATCTCCTACCTCCCTTTTCAGATTGACGATATACTCTCATATTCCATTACTTCTACTGATAACCATTTCAGTACTGGTTGATATATGTGGATGGGTGTCTTTCGGTAAGTATGTTTTTATTACTTAAGACACCCTCAGCTATGGTTTTGGCACCTTATTCATTAATATAAAGTTCTAAATATATGTATTGTACTTATATTTCCCATGAGTCAGGTTTATGTATTTCCTTTTGCAGACTGTCAGTTTCATATTTGGGGAAAAAAATATTTAGGTAATATTTTTCTTATCTGGGGTTTAGTCTTTTTTCAAATTGACTGTATTTTTCTTTCAATTTCACGGGCAAAATTAACCCTTCGAGGGCTCAAAATGCCAAAGTGTATTCCGTCATTCTTGGTGCGATAATTTTTTGGCGCGGAAGTACGTACAATGACGCAAATTCATAATTTCCGGCATGTTAGTTGACGCCGAGTTCCTTGCACAAGGTTGCGTCATTAATGACGCGAGTGCGTCATTTTCCAGATGTTGTTAGCACCAGAAAATTTTCAGTTATGTTGTGCGTCATACTTGGCGCCAAATAATTTAATTATTTAAAACCCCATTCCTATATGCCTCTTGCCTTTTTTCTATGTCAGAGGGCTATGCTGTTTGCATTTTTTCCCCATTCCTGAAACTGCCATTTAAGGAAATTGATAACTTTGCTTTATATGTTGTTTTTTCATGTCTCAGAAATATCTGTTGGAACCCTGCTGCCTGATAACAGTTCTACCAAAGCTTAGTGCATTTGTTGTAAACTTGTGGAGAATATATCTCCAGCTGTGGTTTGTAATAGTTGTCATGATAAACTTTTACATGCAGATAATGTGTCCATCAGTAATAGTACATTGCCTGTTGCTGTTCCTTCAACATCTAATGTACAAGATATACCTGTGAATTTAAAAGAATTTATTGCTGATTCTATTCAGAAGGCTTTGTCTGCCATCCCGCCTTCTAATAAATGTAAAAGGTCTTTTAAAACTTCTCATAAAGTTGATGAAATTTCAAATGACCGACAACATACTGAATTATCCCCCTCTGATGAGGATCTATCTGATTCAGAAGATCCTTCCTCAGATATTGACACTGACAAATCTACTTATTTATTTAAAATGGAGTATATTCATTCTTTGTTAAAAGAAGTGTTGATTACATTGGATATTGAGGAAACTAGTCCTCTTGATATTAAAACTAGTAAACGTTTAAATTCTGTTTATAAACCTCCTGTGGTTACTCCAGTTTTGGGAAAAGATCCCCAAAGTTGATGGGGCTATCTCTACTCTTGCTAAACGTACTACTATTCCTATGGAAGATAGTACTTCTTTTAAAGATCCTTTAGATAGGAAACTTGAATCTTATCTAAGGAAAGCATATTTATATTCGGGTCATCTTTTCAGGCCTGCAATTTCTTTGGCTGATGTCGCAGCTGCATCAACATTTTGGTTGAAAAATTTAGCGCAACAAGAATTGGATTCTGATTCGTCTAGCATTGTTCGCTTGCTTCACCATGCGAATCATTTTATTTGTGATGCCATTTTTGATATCATCAATATTGATGTTAAATCTATGTCTTTAGCTATTTTAGATAGAAGAGCTTTGTGGCTTAAATATTGGAATGCTGACATGAATTCTAAGTCCAGATTGCTATCTCTTTCTTTCCAAGGTAATAAGTTATTTGGTTCTCAATTGGATTCGATTATTTCAACTGTCACTGGGGGGAAGGGAGTTGTTTTGCCTGAAAATAAAAGACCTAAGGGTAAATCTAAAGCTTCTAACCGTTTCCATTCCTTTCGACAAAATAAGGAACAGAAACCTAATCCTTCCCTCAAGGAATCTGTTTCCAATTGGAAACTTTCCTCAAATTGGAATAAATCCAAGCCATTTAAGAAACCAAAGCCGGTCCCCAAGTCTGCATGAAGGTGCGGCCCTCATTCCAGCTCAGCTGGTAGGGGGCAGATTAAGATTTTTCAAGGATGTTTGGATAAATTCTGTCCAAAATCAATGGATTCTGAGTATTGTCTCTCAGGGGTACCAAATAGGATTCAGAGTAAGACCTCCTGTGAGAAGATATTTTCACTCACACATCCCAGCAAATCCAGTAAAGGCTCAGGCTTTCCTGAAGTGTGTTTCAGACCTGGAGTTTTCGGGGGTAATCCTGCCAGTTCCGTTTCAGGAACAGGGTTTGGAGTTTTATTCAAATCTATTCATTGTCCCAAAGAAAGAAAATTAATTCAGACCAGTTCTGGATCTGAAAATTTTGAATCGTTATGTAAGAGTAACAACTTTCAAAATGGTGACTATAGGGACTATTCTGCCTTTTGTTCAGCAAGGACATTATATGTCCACAATAGACTTGCAGGATGCATATCTTCATATTCCGATTCATCCAGATCATTATCAGTTTCTGAGATTCTCTTTTCTAGACAAGCATTACCAATTTGTCGCTCTTCCTTCTGGCCTAGCGACAGCTCCAAGAATCTTTTCAAAGGTTCTCAGTGCCCTACTCTCTGTAATCAGAGAGCAGGGTATTACGGTGTTTCTTTATTTGGACGATATCTTGTTACTAGCTCAGTCTTTACGTTCAGAATCTCTCACAAATCAACTAGTGTTGTTTCTACGAAACCTTGGTTGGAGGATCAATTTACCAAAATTTTTTACCAAAATGTTCTTTGATTCCTCAGACAAGGGTCACCTTTTAAGGTTTCCAGATAGATTCAGTGTCCATGACTCTGTCTCTAACAGACAAGAGATGTTTAAAGTTGGTTGCAGGCTGTCGGAACCATCAGTCTCAGCCATTCCCTTAAGTAGCTATATGGATGGAAGTTTTAGGTCTCATGACTGCAGCATCAGACACGATCCTCTTTGCTCGTTTTCACATGAGACCTCTTCAGCTTTGTAAGCTGAACCAATGGTGCAGGGATTATAGAAGGATATCAAAATTAGTATCCTTAAATCCAAAAGTTCGACTATCTCTGACTTGGTGGTTAGATCACCATCGTATAGTTCAAGGGGCCTCTTTTGCTCATCCAACCTGGACTGTGATCACAACAGATGCAAGTCTTTCAGGTTGGGGAGCTGTTTGGGGATCTCTGACAGCACAAGGAGTTTGGAAATCTTAATAGGCGAGATTACCAATCAATATTTTGGAACTCCGTGCGATTTTCAGGGCTCTTCAGATTTGGCCTCTGTTGAAGAGAGAACCATTCATTTGTTTTCAGACAGACAATATCACAACTGTGGCATATGTCAATCATCAGGGTGGGACTCACAGTCCCCAAGCTATGAAAGAAGTATCTCAGATACTTGCTGTGGCGGAATCCAGCTCCTGTCTAATTTCTGAGGTTCATATCCCAGGTATAGACAATTGGGAAGCAGATTATCTCAGCCATCAGACTTTACATCCAGGGGAGTGGTCGCTCCATCCAGATGTGTTTTCTCAGATTGTTCAAATGTGGGGTCTTCCAGAAATAGAACTGATGGCTTCCCATCTAAAGAAGAAACTACACAGGTACCTGTCCAGGTCCAGGGATCTTCAGGCGGAAGCAGTAGATGCGTTGACACTTCCTTGGTGTTATCAACCTGCTTATATTTTCCCACCTTCTTCCAAGAATGATCTCCAAAATCATCATGGAGCAATCGTTTGTGTTGCTGGTGGCTCCAGCATGGCCTCACAGGTTTTGGTATGCTGATCTTGTTCGGATGTCCAGTTGCCAACCTTGGCCACTGCCATTAAGGCTGAACCTTCTGTCTCAAGGTCCATTTTTCCATCAGAATCTCAAATCATTAAATTTGAAGGTATGGAAATTGAACGCCTAGTGCTTAGTCATAGAGGTTTCTCTGACTCAGTGATTAATACTATGTTACAGGCTCGTAAATCTGTTTCTAGAAGGATTTATTATCGAGTTTGGAAGATTTATATTTCATGGTGTTCTTCTCATAAATTCTCTTGGCATTCTTTCAGAATTCCTAGAATTTTACAGTTTCTTCAGGATGGTTTGGATAAGGGGGGTTTGTCTGCAAGTTCCTTGAAGGGACAAATCTGCTCTTTCTTGTGAATCTCCTTTCCAGATTTTTCATCAGGATAAGGCGGTTTTGTGGACTTCATTTAAATTCTTACCTAAGGTTGTGAATTCTATCAACATTAATAGAGAAATTGTTGTCCTTCCTTGTGTCCTAATCCCAAGAATTCTTTGGAGAGATCCTTACATACTTTGGATGTGGTAAGAGCTTTGAAATATTATGTTGAAGCTACTAAATATTTCAGGAAGACTTCTAGTCTATTTGTTATCTCTTCTGGTTCTAGGAAAGGTCAGAAGGCGTCTGCTGTTTCCTTGGGTTCATGGTTAAAGTTTTTGATTCATCAAGCTTATTTGGAGTCGGGTCAAGCCCCGCCTCAGAGAATTACAGCTCATTCTACTAGATCAGTTTCCACTTTATGGGCTTTTAAGAATGAAGCTTCAGTTGATCAGATTGGCAAAGCAGCAACTTGGTCTTCTCTGCATACATTTACTAAATTCTACCGTTTTGATGTATTTGCTTCTTCAGAAGCAGTTTTTGGTAGAAAAGTTCTTCAGGAAGCTGTTTCAGTTTGATTATTCTGCTTATGTTTTAAGTTTTTCTTTTCATTTACGAGAATAAACTTATATTTTGGGTTGTGGATTAATTTTTTTCAGCGGAAAATGGCTGTTTTTATTTTATCCCTCCCTCACTAGTGACTCTTGTATGGAGTTCCACATCTTGGGTATTGCTATCCCATACGTCACTAGCTCATGGACTCTTGCCAATTACAAGAAAGAAAACATAATAATTTTTGTTTGAACTTTCCTGATAAATACATTTCTTTCATATTGGCAAGAGTCCATGAGGCCCACCCTTTTTATGGTGGTTATGATTTTTTTGTATAAAGCACAATTATTTCCAAATTCATTTGTTGATGCTTTTCACTCCTTTCTTTATGACCCCACTACTAGGCTATTCGTTAAACTGAGTTGTGGGTGTGGTGAGGGGTGTATTTATAGGCATTTTGAGGTTTGGGAAACTATATATATATACACACAAGTTTTAACACAAGCACTCACTGGACTTGATACAGGTGAAATAAAAAGTGTTTTATTAGATATAAACAAGTGATGTTTTGGGGTGTTCACCGCTTCATCAGACCAACAATTGTACAGAGTGAAACAAACATTTTATACCCAATGAAACCCCACCCACTGTGCAAATAAATGCCCAACTGTTGCCAAAGCAACCATAGAAAAACCAAATTCATTGTGAATGCTCATAGTTACTAATCCATTGTTAATATTATACAGTGCAATAATAAACATACTGGGGGATATTTATCAAAGCCTCAACTGCAAATACGCCGGAATTCCGCAGCATAATTGTTGCAAGATTGATCCAACCTAGTTATCAAAGCCTACAGACCGGCAAATGTTGAAATTGAAAAGGGCATTTGGGTTAAAGAGCTGATATCTTAAGGGCCATTGGTAGTTTATTGTAGGCTAGGATTTTTTTTTATTTTGGGGGGCTTTTTTATTTTGATAGGGCTATAAGATTAGGTGTAATTCTTTTTTATTTTTCAAATTTAGTGTTTGTTTGTTTTTCGTAACTTAGTGGGGTGTTTTCAGTAATTTAGTAATTTTTAAAATGTTTAATAGTATATTTAAATAATTTGAGTAGAGTTAGGTTTCTTTAATATGTAATTTAGTTTATTTAATTGGTAGTTTAATTTAATTGTAGGCTAATAGTTAGGGTAGGTTAATTAGTTTAAATTAGTTTATTTTTATTCTACAGGTAAGTTTAAATTTATTTGAAGATAGGGATGTTGTAATTTTAATTTAAAGTTAGCGGGTTTTTCAGGTTTAGGGGTTAATGGCTTAGTTAGTGGTAGTGATGTGGGATGCCAGAGGTTTAGCGGTTAATACGTTTATTTAGTGGCGGTGGTGTCAGGTAGCGGTGGGATAGCGGTTAATAACTTTATTTAGGTTGCGGTGGTGTCGGGGAGTGGCGGGATAGGGGTTAAACATTTTAGTATAGTGGCAGCGTTTAATGGCAGGGTATAAATAAAGTTGGGTAAAAGCTGAATAGACGTGAGATCGATGACTGTTAGTTAACAACAGTCCGATGCTCATCGCCCCGTACATGGTGCGCGGCTTTTTGCCGGCCTTTTTTAGAAATAAGGAGAGCGTATTGAGATACGCTGCTGCAATGTTAGGCAAGTATTGGTGCCGGCTAATGCAACAAAGTTGAGGTTTTGATAAATATCCCCCACTGTGTAGTAATAGTGGGGTACGAAAACAGACAGAAATGGAGCACCCTAGACACTAAAGACCCAGCTGACACTAAAATATCCCCTCCAGGATAAATAAAAGAACTGGTAAAATAAAAGTAAGAAAGAAGTGTCAGCTCTAATCAGCTAGGGTAGAGGTGAGTTATGGATCTATATACAGATTACTGCATGTACAACTAAAACAATGTATCTATTTGGAGATATATTATAACAAAAAGAAGGAGAACAATTAAAGAGTAATTGTATAAAAACTGAATGGAGGGCTGGTGTAGTATTAATAGTTAAAGGGACAGTATACACTCATTTTCATATAACTGCATGTAATAGACACTACTATAAAGAATAAGATGCACAGATACTGATATAACATTCCAGTATAAAATGGTTTAAAAACTTACTTAGAAGCTTTTAGTTTAGCTCTGTTGAAAAGGTAGCTGGAAAGCCCACTGCAAGTGGGAAATAAGACACTCCCCCCTCCCCCTTCTTTTGCATATGAAAAGACCCTTTACACAAACAGGAGCAAGCTGGAGAAGGTAGCTGACGGTATTCAAATAAAACTTTGGGGCTTGGTTAGGAGTCTAAAAATCACAGCAATGTTCTTTAAAAATAAGCAAAATTATACATTTTTTTTAAAAAAAAACTTTATGGGCTTTATAAATAGATCAGCTACAAAACATTTATGCAAAGAAAAAATAAGTGTATAATGGCCCTTTAAGTAGTAAAATTCATAAATAAAAAAGTGGCTAGGCGATCAAAATCTATAAGGCACAACTATATGATAATAAATGCAATTAAAGGGATACTAAACCCAAATTTTTTATTTCATGATTCAGATAGAGCATGAGATTTTAAGCACCTTTCTAATTTACTCCTATTATCAATTTTTCTTTGTTCTCATGCTATCTTGATTTGAAAAAGCAGTACTGTAAGCTTTAGAGCCAGACCATTTTTTGTTCAGTACCTGGGTAGCACTTGCTGATTTGTGGCTAAATGTAGCAAACCAATCAGCAGCTCTACCAAGGTGCTGAACTAAAAAATGGGACGGCTTCTAACCTTTTATTACTGCTTTCTCAAATCAAGATAACATGAGAACAAAGAAAAATTGATAATAGGAGTAAATTAAAAAGTTGCTTAAAATTGTATGCTCTATCTGAATGATGAAAGAAAAAATTAGGGTTAGTATCCCTTTAAGTTTAAAAAATAATTACAATGATGGTGATAGATAATGTACAGATATAGACAATTTTATTAAAACAGATTAAAGGGGGACATCTCCCCAAACAAACGTAATAGTAGTGGCCAGTAAGCTAACTAGTCATATATAAAAAATGACTTGAGGAAAAGTTAATTAATACATTCCACCTCAATTAGAGGGATAAGTAAAAAGTACCTAATGAAGATAGGAGGATTATGACAACAACACTCCTAGAGATTCCTCTATGTGTCCGAAAATGACTTGCGGTACAAACTTGCCGTGCAGACTTGTGATACAATACCTTTTGAGGATTTCACGATGTTGTAAAGATGTGACTGTATATACAGTTGAATCAGTAGCGTGATGTTCTTCACAGTAAGGCTTGTTTTTTGTGGCGCCGCTCTTTTCAACTTTTCCAGGTAGAATCAGTTACACTTATGCGGAGATCGGCTGGCGTGTATCATTCACAGGAACAGCTGATAGCTGTTTTTACCAGCTGAGTCTGACTAGCGTCTCTGTAGGTCCGCCGTTAAGTGTGAGGGTCAAAGGGCACCAAATTGAAGGTGGAAATCATGGCAAATACCACTATTTAAAAATGGGGGTAAAGATGATTATCACTAGCAGTGGCTAAAAGTAGACTTGTGCAGCTTAGAAAAATTTGTTTCAGTTCGGATTGATTCGGATCGATTCGAATTTCGGTTTGGATTGATTCAAATTCGGAAAAAATCGAATTAATTCGTTTTGGATTCATTCAGATTCTTTTGGATTCGAAAAAAATCCGTCTGAATTCGGAAATTCAGAATTTCGGTAAGTGTTAGGTGGGATGTGCTGTGTATTACACTAGTATTATGTACTGTATATTAGGTTTAACCCATAGCAGAGTGATACAACCTAATATACTGTACAATACTAGTGTAATACACGGCCATCCGAATCTACTAAATAAATTTGAATCCATTCAGATTTATTTGTTAGATTCGGCACTACCGCAATTCGGAAATTCGAATCGATCGGAATCTCAGAATTCGACCAAATCGAATCGCACATGTCTAGCTAAAAGATGGCTATATAAAAGTAAGCCAAATGTCCAGAAGCAGGGTAAGAGATGAAATAATGTCCATTCAGATTCCGAATTCCTTGGGCTAGGTGTATTTGGGGACAAAGTGACAAAGCAGCCAAGCATGTAGGAGTCCTGGTCAATGCGTTTCGCCCAAGTTAGAGGCTTTATCAAGACATAATTTGTTGCTTCTGCATAGCTGACTTCACGGGGCAGGAGCTTCCGGCTGATGTAGGCAACTGGATGCTCCCCTCCATCTTCGCCTACTTGGCTGAGGACAGCTCCCAGCCCGAACATGGAAGCATCTGTATGGACGATAAAACGTTTGTTAAGGGCTGGGGCCGCCAAGACAGGAGCTTTAAATTAGAGCATTTTTGAGAGCCTGAAAAGCCGTTTCACAGTGGGGAGACCACAGGACCTGTCAAGGTAAGTTCTTCTTGGTCAAGTCAGTCAGGGGTTTGGCAAGTGTGCTGTAGTCTGGTACGAACCGTCTATAGTACCCTGCCGTGCCCAGGAAGGCTAGGACCTGAGTCTTAGTGATGGGGGTGGGCCAATTGGCGACAGCTTCTATCTTGGCCGGCTCTGGTCGCTGCTTTCCACACCCCACCCGGTGACCCAGGTACTGTACCTCGGCCATCCCAAAGTGGCATTTTTCTGGCTTCAGAGTCAGGCCAGCAGCCCGGATCTGATCCAGAACCATTCCTACGTGAGCTAAGTGGTCCTCCCAGGACTCACTGTGGATCGCTATGTCGTCCAGGTAGGCACAAGCAAAACTCTGGAAGCCATCCAGGAGCCTATCCACCAAGCGCTGGAATGTAGCTGGGGCATTCTTCATCCCAAACGGCATTACCCTAAACTGATATAAGCCGAATGGGGTGACGAATGCTGACTTGGGGATAGCCTCCGGGGCCAGGGGAATCTGCCAGTAACCTTTGCAGAGGTCAATAGTGGTCAGGTAATTTCCCCTGGCTATACGATCGAGTAGCTCATCTACCCTGGGCATAGGGTAAGCGTCCGTCACGGTTTTTTCATTGAGCCTCCGATAGTCTACGCAGAACCGGGTGGTCCCAAGACAACTGGGGAGGCCCAGGGACTATCGGAGGGCTCAATTACCCTGAGTTGGAGCATCTCATCGATCTCCTTCTTCATTCCTGTCCTAACTGCTTCGGGGATTCGGTACGGAGCCTGGCACAAGGGAGCTTGTCCCGGAGTATCTACCTGGTGGGTGGTTAAAGTAGTGTACCCTGGCTTCGGGGAGAAGGTGAGGTGTTTGGACTGTAGGAGTTGGTTGAGCTGCTCCCTTTCAGTGGGGCTAAGTCGGTCTCCTATCTGAACCTGAGCCACTATACCTGTGGGGAGACTCTTTTCTAATAGGTCTGGAATGGGTAGACTGTCGGGGTCTTCCTGAGGGGAACAACATACGGCCGTCACGTTCTCTGGTCGCTCAAAATATTCCTTGAGCATTTTTACATGGAATGTCTTTCTAAGATTGTTGTCGTGGCAGCTAGCTATAACATAAGTGGTGTCTCCCCTTTTCTCTACGATCTGGTAGGGACCCTGCCAGGACGCCTGCAATTTGTCTGTCTTCACCGGCTTAAGTTCTAACACCTTTTGTCCTATGGTGAAGATTCTCTTTCGGGCCCCCCAATCGTACCATACTTTCTGTCTTCTCTGGGCCGACTGGAGATTAGCCCGCACGGATTTGGCTAATTGCTCCATTCGATCCCTGACTTACATAGAAACATAGAAACATAGATATTGACGGCAGATAAGAGCCATATGCCCAGCAAGTCTGCCCGACCTTACCTAACAGTATAAACTTATCTAGTTCGTAGGATAGCCCTATGCTTGTCCCATGCATTTTTAAAGTCCTCCACAGTGTTTGTTGCTACTACCTCTTGAGGAAGTTTATTCCATAAATCAATCACTCTTTCTGTAAAGAAGTGCTTCCTCAAATTACTCCTGAATCTACTACCCTTTAGCTTGAGCTCATGACCCCTTGTTCTTGAATTTTCCATTTTATGTAAAATACCCACAGCCTCAGTTTTACTAAACCCTTTAATGTACTTGAAAGTTGCTATCATATCACCTCTTTCCCTTCTCTCCTCTAAGCTATACATATTTAGGTATTTGAGCCTGTCCTGGTAAGTTTTATTTTTTAGACCATGTACCATTTTGGTAGCCCTCCTTTACACAGATTCAAGTTTGTTAGTATCCTTCTGAAGATATGGCCTCCAGAACTGCACACAATACTCAAGATGAGACCTAACTAATGATCTATAAAGTGGCATAAGAACCTTACTATTTCTGCTGCAAATACCTCTACCAATACATCCAAGCATTCTGCTAGCCTTACTTGCTGCATTACTACATTGTTTACTAAGTTTTAAATCATCTGAAATAATAATTCCCAAGTCCTGTTCCTCGTCTGTAACAGTCAGTAAAGTGTCATTGAGTCTGTAATTAACATTTGGATTTTTCTTCCCTAAATGCATTATTTTACACTTTGCTGTGTTAAACTTTAGATCCCAGTCGTTTGTCCAATCCTCCAATTGTTGTATATCACTTCTCATTTTGTCTACCCCTCCTGGAACATCCACTCTGTTGCAAATTTTTGTATCATCTGCAAAGAGACATACTTTCCCCTGTAGCCCTTTGCTGATATTGCAGATAAATATGTTAAACAAAACAGGCCCCAGAACTGACCCCTGAGGAACACCACTAGTAACAGCCCCCTCTGCTGAATGAACTCCATTTACTAAGACACTTTGTTTTCTGTCCTTAAGCCAGCATTCCACCCAGTTCACAATTTTTGAAACTAGACCAAGGAGATATAGTTTGTGAATAAGTTTATTGTGTGGGACGGTGTCAAATGCTTTGCTGAAATCTAGATATGCTACATCAACTGCTCCTCCCTTGTCTAATACTTTTGTTACATAATCAAAGAAGTCAATTAGATTAGTCTGACATGATCTCCCTGAAGTAAAACCATGCTGATTTTGGTCCTCTAAATTGTTTGTCTTTATGTAAGTCATAATTCTTTCTTTTAAGAGGCTTTCCATTAATTTCCCTACTACTGAAGTTAAACTAACTGGCCTGTAGTTGCCAGATTCTTCTCTACTGCCCTTTTTATGAAGAGGTATTACATTTGCTATTTTCCAATCATCTGGGACAGCTCCTGTTAATAGTGACTGATTAAACAGATCAGTTAATGGGACAGTTAGCACTGATCGAAGTTCTTTTAAAACCCTTGGATGAATATTATCAGGACCCACTGCCTTTGTAACATTTATTTTTGATAATGCTAACAAAACCTCATCCTCTGTAAAAAGATTACTGTTAAGCTTGTTTCTATTTTGCGTAGCATCCCTTAATGTAGACATTGTATCTTCACAATCTTTAGAGTTCCAGCACGTATGGCATAATGGGGACACCGTCAGTGTCCATCTCTCCCTCCCAGTGCTCCCGGATCAGGTTTAGGGGTCCCCGTACCTTTCTTCCGTAGAGCAACTCGAAGGGAGAGAACCCTGTCGTTTCCTGGGGCACCTCCCGATAAGCAAATAGGAGGTGCGTCAGGAAGCGTTCCCAGTCTCGGTATTCCTGAGTGAACGTCTTGAGCATTTGCTTGAGGGTCCCATTGAACCTCTCACACAGCCCGTTCATCTGGGGGTGGTATGGGGAGCTCAAGAGGGACTTAATTTTGCAAACCTGCCAGAGTTGTTGGGTCAATTCAGCTGTAAATTGGGTGCCTCGGTCGATAGGATTTCTTTTGGAAATCCTACCCGGGAGAACACCTGTATTAGTGCATTCGCTACCGTATCCACTTGTATGTTGGATAGGGCGACAGCCTCTGGGTACCTGGTAGCGTAGTCCACTACGGTAAGAATGTAGCGCTTACCGGAGGGACTAGGGGTAGCCAGTGGTCCCACTAGGTCAATAGCAACCCGGCTGAAGGGTCCCTCTACAATGGGCATTTACTAGATGGGCTTTAGGGTGATCGCCTCGCCTTCCTACTCGTTGACACACATCGCAGGTGTTACAGTAAGTTCTAACGTCAGCGTGTACCCCTGGCCAAAAGAACGTGTGAGTAATGCGGTGTAGGGTACGGGTTACAGCTAGGTGGCCTGCTAAGGGGATGTCGTGGCCTATCTTGAGGATTTCTTGACGGTATTTGTGGGGCACTACCAGCTGTCGCCTACGCTGTCCCCTTTTCTCTGTCCAGTGGTATAGTTTCCCTTTTTCCCATAAGAATGTTTCGTTATCTGCCCCGCCCCCTCCGGTCTCTGCTCGTTCCCGGTACTTTTGTAAGGTCGGGTCAGTCTTAGACTCTGTCTCGAAAGCATCTGGGGTGTCCCAGGGTATGGGGCCTAACATGTCAGGCAAGGTCGGGGTAGGTCTTACCTGTGTCTCCCGCACTGGTGAGAGCACTCGCTCCGTCCGGGCTTGGGCCCGTGTAGTCACTGGGTCCGCCTCATTGTTGCATACTGAAGCATAGGCAGAAGTCATGGGGCCCAAATCGTTGCCCAGTAGTACTTCGGCAGGTAAATTATCCATTATGCCCACGTTCACAGCCCCCTTTCCCGCTCCCCAATCAAGATGCACTTTAGCTGTTGGAATTTTGTACACATCCCCCCCCCGCCACTCTAACGGCCACAGTCTGTCCGGATCGCTTGTGCTCCGGCACCAAATGACTCTGTACCAGCGTGATAGTAACCCCTGTGTCTCTCAATCCCTCGGTAGATCGCCCCTCGAGCCATACCTTCTGCCGATGGTGCTGGCAGTTATCTGAGGCAGCATATACAGGGTCCGCCTCGTGAAGCGGCCCCAAATATTCCTCCATAGGGGCCTCTTGGTTAACACAGAGGGCCCGGGCCAGACGATATGACCCAGAGGGGTAATTGTAATTCCTGTGTCTGGTGCGTATTAAGGGGGCAGCTAGCCATGAAATGCCCTGGTTGCTTGCATCGGTGGCAAGTCGGTCTGGGACACTCAGAGCTGTTATTGGGTGGTCCTGAGTGTCGGGCGGGCCCTGCGGGCACCGGGGCTCGGAATTCAGCACAAGGGGGTGCACGGTAAACCTCTCTGGGTTCGACCCGTGCTGGAGCTCGGTAGTTCGTGGGTTCGTGAAGACGGGAGTCATAATGTTCATCGGTCAATTTGGCTGCTTCTTCTAAGGTAGAAGGCCGCCTGTCTCGCAGCTATTCCTTCCCTTGCTGTTCCATGCCATTATAAAAATGTTCTAAGAGAAACAATTGTAAAATTTCCTCACCAGTCACCGCTTTACTTCCGCTCATCCAGTGATTTGCCGCTCTCCGCATTCGGTGCTCCCATTCCATATGGGTATCGTTAGGCTTCTTTTTCTTGCCTCGAAACTATCGGCGATATGTGTCCGGAGTTACCGCTTACTGTCGCAAACAGTGTCTCCTTAACTAGCTCATACTGTGTCACTTCCTCAGCACCCAGAGTATGAAAGGCTTCCAGGGCTCGCCCGGATAGTTTCCCAGACAATATCGTGGGCCACTCTCTGTTGGGAATCTGGTGCAGGGCACATTGCCTTTTGAAGTCCGCCAAATATTCATCAATCCCTGTCTCGCTCTCTAGGAAGGGTTGAAATGCCGCATAGGGTATCTTGGGCCTCCCAGCATTTTCAACAGGGATGATTACCTGCGGGGCTTCAGCATTGCGGTGTGCGTTCGCTAGGTTGAGTTTGTGGGCTCGAGTCTCTTGTATATCCTCGTCCGCTTCCGCCATCAACTGCTGTACAAATTCCATGGAGGGGTTCGGCCCGTACAGTGAGAGCCTCTCCCAAACAATCCTGGTTTTTCCATCACTAATCGTGGTCGGTGTTTCCGCCATTGTGAAGCTCTGATTCAGTTCGGTCAATTCTGCGATCAGCTCTCTCCTCGGCCGGTTGCTGGCATACCCCCCTCTGCTTTCAAGTAAATCCTTTAGGGTTGTATGCTTCAATTTTTCCGTTCTGTACCTCTCCTAGGAAATCCAGGAAAATCCCACCGCTGCCGCCAAATGTTACGGTTACCCTTAGTCTCACTGAGAGATGGACCGCTTAGTAGCCTGGATCTCTATTGCTGAAGAGGGGAGAAGCTGCTTTCCATAGTATTCTATATGAGTCTCACAAATGTAGAATAATCCCCCTTAGCTGTAGTACAGCTAGGATACCCTTCTGCCCCAAAAAACGAGTCAACTATGATTTTATATTCAAGATTTAGGAAATTACATATAAATAAATAAGTGATAATGAATAAATAAATAAATAACAATAAAAAGATACTTTGACTTATGTTGATTGTGTATTCCATAGATATAATTATAAAAAAAGGGGATATATCTATTTCTGAGTTTAGTCCTAGGGGATTTAGAGTATCCATTTTATAAATCAATTCTGCTTCTAGTTTGAGCAATTTTCGCTCTAAGTTACCTCCTCTCCAGTCTGGCTTTACCTTCATGATCCCCCAGTATTGGAAGTGTTATTATTATGAACCTCTCTGAAATTACTATATAGATAGGTGTCAAGATAACCTCTATGTATGCAGGAAATGTGTTCCCGTATACGTTCCCTAAGTGTTCTTGTGGTTTCGCCTAAATAGATTTTATTACATGAACATTTTATTTTCTAGTTCCAAGTACAGTGGAGCCTATTTTTCTCAAGATTCCACTACATTGTTACTTATAGACCTGGTAGATTAAACGGCAAAGCTGATGCTCTCTCTAGGATAGAACCTAGACCTTGTGATGAACATGAACCCACTACTATTATCCCTATTGAAAATATCGTTAATCTCCTTAATGATCAAAATGTAATTCTTAAAATGGAACAGGAAAAAGATTTGACTAAGTCCTTGGATCTTTTACAGCTACATGCAAATGGTGTGTATTACCACGAGAAACAGATATACGTTCCTCCCTCTCTTCGACAAGAGATGGTAAAATCAGTTCATGAAACTCCTCTAGCAGGACATCCAGGAGTGCAAAAAATGTATGACTTAATATCCAGATCGTTCTGGTGGCCTAAGATGTACTCAGATGTTAAAGAACATGTTTCCACATGCTCAACTTGTACTACTGCCAAAGCACAACAAAGGCGACCTTATGGGTTATTACTCTCTAACACGATTTCCAGAAGACCTTGGGATAATAAAAGTTTAGATTTCATTGTAGATCTACCTAACGCCAACAACTTTACCACAATTCTAGTAGTGGTGGATTTTCTGGTGAAAATGGCTAATTTCATACCCTATAAATAATTGCCTTCCGCTTCCAAAACGGCACAACTGTTCTTGAACAATATTGTAAGATTACATAGACTTCCTTCCAGCATAACCTCCAACAGGGGAAGTCAATTTACCTCCAGATTTTGGAAAGAACGCTATCACAAGATTCAAATTACTCTCCGTTTATCTACTGTATACCATCCCCAAACAAATGGACAAACTGAATGCACTAACCAATGATTGGAGCAGTACCTCGATTGTTACTGCAGTTACCAACAGGATGAGTGGGCTTCATATATAACCACAGCCTAATTTGCATACAATAACAACTTACAATCTTCAATAAAACAAATGCAGTTTTTTGCCAATTATGGTTATTATCCCACCTTTCACTTGCTATCCGACCGTGACAGTATTTGTCCTCTTGTCAATGATTCTCTTAACACTCTCTCTGAAAACTTTAAAATATTGCAAGAGAATATCAGAGATGCAAAATTGAGACAGAAAACATATTATGATCTCAAACGGAGAACTCCTCCACAGCATTCCATTGGAGATAAGATATGGCTGTCAATGAATAACTTAAAACTACATACACCTTACAGGAAATTTAATAAGCTTTATGTGGGACCTTTTCAAATAATTAAGATCATTAATGAAAATGCTGTCACCTTACAAGACCCCTCTACATACTGCGTATGAGGTTGAACAAATTCTCGACTCAAGACATCACATGGGAGAACTTCAGTATTTGATTCGGTGGTCTGGTTTCGATACCGAGGAAGATTCTTGGGAGCCATCTTCTAATTTGTCAGCCGCCAACCTGGTCTCTCTATTTCATAGACGTCACCCTGACCGGCCTCGTCCTTGAACCATGGTGTGGTTCCTTTTGTGGGATATTCTGTCATGATCCTCTGTCTTTAAGGAGGGGTGGATTCATTACTGATTACCTGCTGTATAAATTCCCTCCCCTTCCTCACCTTTATGCTTGGTATTCCTTGCTCTTTGGCTCTTAATGTTGAGCCCTTTTGGTGCTGTTGTCAAAAACCTTTGATTTCCAGTATATACCTAATCGCTACTGACATCCTCTCAGCTGTGATCTCTGCCTTCCTTTCATTTCCCCTGTCGGTTAACACGGACTCAGACACTGACGTAACTAGCCGGATTTGAATCCCCTAACTTCAAATCAGCTGACCGCTATTTTCTTCTAACGGAGAGGTATTACAGAGATTTCCTCTCTATTCCTATCAAGTGCATGCAGACTTCCTCACAGACTTTCAGACACTCCAGATATCGATCAGCTGATTGCAACTCCTCCGTGTACTCCTCTGCCTGTAAAGTCTTTACCGGTAAAGTTAAATTCCAGCTCTTGTCACTATTTGTATTTTCATGCCACACTTAGTTTGTTTCAGGTACCTGTTAGTTACTTTATACGTCACGCAATTGCCTAGTCCAGGATATCTTTATTTTAACCCCTCACAGTCCTATAGTTGTCCTGAACAGGCTAGAGTGAATATAAAGGCTGTGTATGTTTAACTTATGTTATGGTTCATAAGGCTCATTTGTTTTCCAGTTTCCACCTGTAATTTCAGTTTTTTCGGAAGTTCCGTGCATGTTTCACAGCAACACCTTGTCTCCTGATATTTTGGGTAATATGTATTAAACTTACTCATGCTATACTTATTTGACAAATAATACTCAATTTCTTGTTTAGATCTGCAGTAGAAATTCTTAACTATTTTAATATATTCTTACATATATCATATACCTATTAAGCGCTATTACAATGCAACATAAATGTAGTTTTATATAATTTAAATACTTTCATATAAATAGTACCATAAGATAGACAGTATAGTACTGTAATCACAATGGTCATATTTGTTATTTTAAATAAATATAGAATATTATATGTGTTTAAGCAAAACCAAACCAAAGACACAGGCAGAGAAGACTGATTTTTGATAATTTAATAATCCAAAAGTTTGGATTGTAGAATAAATTTGGATTTTGGAATTCCAGTTTTGGGACTATGTACCTGTACCTTGAAACATGCAATATACTTTCTATTAATTTTTAATATGTTTTAATGTGTTTTGAATAGAAATACTTGACATTCTTATGTTCTTCACTTATATATAGCCTAAGGAAACGGTGCTGTGACACCGAGAAATGTGTTGCTGTATGGTTTTAACTGTGTTTTAATAAAACCTTTTAACCCTATCTTGCTGCTACATTATTCCTGGTTGGATAATGTACTAGAGAAGTCCTTCTGTGATCCATTGGTTCACTGATTGCCCTTGATATTGGCTTTCCTTCGTTCCCTGGGATCGTTAGATGGGGATTGCTCCTGGCCGGACGACTCAGAGGATCCGGCCTGTCTGTTGAGCACATAATAGTGCTTTTCCATATGTGATTAGGTCTAATCTACCACCCTCGCTTGTTTTTCTACTGATCTATACTATGAGGCGCATTCTACTTTTTGTATTTTAGAGCTTTTGAATTGTCTGGCGGGACATTATAGAAGAGGTCTTGTTTCTGGTATCACTTTATCTGCTGGGAATGTTGCTTTATTTCCACCACTGGCCTGAAGAGAGATTTGGTGAATTGTTGGACTGTGTCCATATATGTATATGCTTGTGTGCATTCTCACACATATTGTTTCAGTTTGCATATCATCACATTGTATGCTCATTGGACATATTTGTTGCCATTGATTGTATCATTTATAATTGTATTTCACATTGCCATATTTATTATTATTATTTTCTATCATTTATTTTCATTGTTTATTTTTATATATATATTTTTTTATTTTATGATATATTTCCTTACACTTCGGTAGGCGCCTCTTTTAGATATAGTCTAGGACATAGGGATTGCTGTGACCTGACATTTCTGTATTTTAAAATAATCCAAATGATTTCAAGTATATTTATTCACTCATAAATGCACACGATCTACTTTCAATGAATTCACAGAATCAAGAGGTTGTAACTAAAACTAAAAGAGTTATTATTTTAAAATGTATAGAAAAAAATATTAAAATCAAGATCTGAAAAGAGACACTTGTAAAGATTCTCTCCATCATTCTTACACACACTCACTTTGACACTCTCTCTCACATATGAACACTCACGCTCTCATACACAGACTAACACTAATAGACACAGTCTCACAAACACACTCTCACACACACTCTAACACTCTCTAGATCATGCTTACACACACTCTCATAATTTCACTGTAACACTCAGTCTTTCATGTTTATACACACATTATCATATTCACTCTCACTCAGGGGTCAAGTCCAGCAGGAACGCATGGGAACGGAGATCCTGCACTATTTTTGCACTAAGTTCATCCTGGACAGAGAACAAAAACACTTCAGTAAACACTGCAGCTGCTGGTGGGAGAAGCTGGAGCACAGTCTATTTAGATGGATAGTGAGATCCTTTAGTAATGGGCAGTAACAATTGTTACAATACAATAAATGCAAGCCTGTCAGCAGTCCTGCTGTGTGACTTGCTCTCAGGTTATTTAGCTATCCTCAGCAGATATAGGAGTATTGGGTGAGACTCTGTAACAGAAGAGGAGTCTCAGGCCCAAAGTCAACCATTCAACGCTTCGTTGGTTTAAATTTGTTTTCATTAACCAAAGTGTATAGATTATATACATATAAATACAGTGTGTGTCTCTGTGTGTATAAAACAATATTAATTGTGAGGGGTTCTCTCACAATAACACACACACTCACT
Source organism: Bombina bombina (assembly GCF_027579735.1). Lineage (NCBI taxonomy): Eukaryota > Metazoa > Chordata > Amphibia > Anura > Bombinatoridae > Bombina > Bombina bombina. The sequence continues at coordinate 113,249,616 of NC_069508.1, read as the reverse complement.
GTAACATATACACATGTAATACACACTCACTCTCATTGCAGTTTATTGGTTAAAAGTACACACATTCACTCATACATTCTCTCAATGTAACACACATTCATGCGTGTCATACACACTCTCACTGTAAAACACCTCTCCATTAAGACATTTTACTCCAAAACCTTTTGTATGATACTTTTTAGTAATATTAGGTGCTATCTCTCATACTTCAGTTAACATTATAGCATTACAAGATTTACTGAAGACTGATCATAACAAGTTTATAAAATATTTTGCTGCAAATAGGGAGTTAAGCAGCCTTTTAAACATTAAAGAGGAACATTAAACATTAAAGATGAACATCTATTTTGCTCCAGTTACAGAGGATGAAGTTTCTGCCCTTATACTATCCTCTAACCTCACTACCTGTCCCCTCAAACCCATCCCCTTACAGCTACTCACCGCCCTCTCTTCTACCCTTACCCCTATACTCACACACATCTTCAACCTCTCCCTAAGCACTGGTATATTTCCCTCATCTCTTAAACACACACTGGTCACATCTATCCTCAAAAAACTTTCTCTCGACCTTACCTTCCCATCCAACTACCGCCCTATTTCCCTACTCCCTCTTGCCTTGAAGCTTCTCGAAAAGCTAGTATATGTACATCTATCCCATTTCTTTACACAAAACTCCCTCCTTTACCCACTGCAATCTGGATTTTGCCCCCCACCACTCCACTGAGACAAGCAATTGTTAAGGTTACCAACAACCTACTTACAGTAAAATCCAAAGGCCACTTCTCTCTGCTTATCCTCCTTGATCTGTCTGCAGCCTTTGATACTGTTGACCACCCTCTTTTGCTTCAAACCCTCCAATCCTTCAGCATTTGCGACACAGCTCTCTTGTGGTTCTCTTCCTATCTGTCTAACCGTACCTTTAGTGTAGCCTTCTCTGGGGCATCCCCTGCCCCGTTACCACTCTCTGTTGGGGAACCGCAAGGCTCTGTCCTTGGTTCCCTTCTCTTCTCAATCTACACATCATCTTTAGGTTCCTTAATAAAGTCTCATGGGTTTCAATACCATTTGTATGCCGATAACACCCAAATATACCTCTATGCACAAGACCTATTTTCTTCCTTGCAAACCCGTGTCACAAACTGTCTTTCTCATATCTCATCTTGGATGTACTCTCACTACCTTAAGCTAAATCTCTCCAAAACTGAACTCCTTTTTTCCCCTTCTTCAAAAACCTCCACCCCCAACTTCTCTATAACTGTTGATAACTCAATTATTACTCCTACCCCACATGCTTGATGTCTTGGAGTCACACTTGGCTCAGATCTTTTTTTCACTCCTCAAATTCAGTTCTTGGCTAAAGCCTTGCGCTTCCACCTTAAAAAAATCTCTAAAATTAGGCATTTCCTTTCACAAGACACAACAAAGATTCTAATCCACTCTCTCATCCTTGCCCACCTTGATTACTGCAACTCCATCTTCTCTGGTCTGGTTGGTTCCTGCCTAGCTCCTTTACAATCCATAATGAATGCCTCTTCCATGCTCATCTTCCTTACACGTCTCTCTTCATCTGCTGCACCTCTCTGTCAATCCCTTCACTGGCTTCCTCTTGCCTCCAGGCTTAAGCACAAAATTCTCACTCTGACATACAAAGCACTCAACTGCACTGCTCCCCCCTACATCTCAGACCATGTCTCCAGATACTCTCCCTCCCGACTCCTTCGCTCTGCCCACAATCTCCTAATTTCTTCCCCTCTTGTTACCTCCTCACATTCCCATTTACAAGACTTCTCCAGACTGGCTCCCATCTTGTGGAACTCTCTGCCTTGCTCCACAAGACTCTCCCCTAGTTTTGAAAGCTTTAAGCGCTCCTTAAAGACTGTACTATTCAGGGATGCATACAACCTACACTAACCTTTCTTATCTCCACTGCTATCCCCTTTGAACCCCTTAGCATGTAAGCCTATGGGGGGTAGTTATCATCATGTCAACTTTCCTGCCTTCGCCGGCCCAATACGCCCGCCTAAGCTCGCCTACCTTTGCCGCCGCGGACCTAAAAAAATACGCCTAAGTTATCAATAAATCTGTCAAAAAGCTGCGCACCAAGTACGGGGCGATGAGCAGTGGACTGTGGGAGTTATCACTCATCCGATCTCGCTGCTCTTCGGCTTTTTGACAGCTTTATTGATACCTCTGTCACTAAGCACTCACACTATACTATACTGTTCTACACCCTATACCGGCGCCCCGGAGCCCCCCGCAACTAAATAAAGTTACTAACCCCTAAACCACCGTTCCTAGACCCCGCCGCAACTCTTATAAATGTATTAACCCCTAAACCACCGCTCCTAGACCCCGCCGCAACACTTATAAATTTATTAACCCCTAAACCGCCGCTCCCGTACACCGCCGCAACCTACATTATACCTAGTAACCCCTGTCCTGCCCCCCCTATACCACCGCCCTCTATAATAAAGTTATTAACCCCTATCCTGCTGATCCCGCACCTCGCCGCAACTAAATAAATAGTTTAACCCCTAAACCGCCGCACCCGGACCCTGCCGCAACCTATATTAAATTTATTAACCCCTAATCTGCCCCCCCTACACCGTCGCCACCTATAATACATTTATTAACCCCTATCCTGCCCCCCACTACACCGCCGCCACTGTAATACATTTATTAACCCCTAAACCTAAGTCTAACACTAACCCTAACACCCCCCCTAACTTAAATATTAATTAAATAAATATAAATAATATTTCTATTATTAACTAAATGAATCCTATTTAAAATGAAATACTTACCTATAAAATAAACCCTAATATAGCTACAATATAAATAATAATTATATTGTAGCTATCTTAGGATTTATTTTTATTTTATAGGTAACTTTCAATTTATTTTAACTAGGTACAATAGCTATTAAATAGTTATTAACTATTTAATAGCTTTCCTAGCTAAAATAAAGAGAAATTTACCTGTAAAATAAATCCTAACCTAAGTTACAATTACACCTAACACTACACTATACTTTAATAAATTATTCCTATTTAAAACTAAATACTTACCTGTAAAATAAACCCTAAGATAGCTACAATGTAATTAATAATTACATTGTAGCTATTTTAGGATTTATATTTATTTTACAGGTAACTTTGTATTTATTTTAGATAGTTAGAATAGTTATTAAATAGTTATTAACTATTTAATAACTACCTAGCTAAAAGAAATACAAAATTACCTGTAAAATAAATCCTAACCTAAGTTACAATTAAACCTAACACTACACTATCATTACATTAATTAAATAAATTAACTACAAATAACTACAATTAAATACAATTACATAAACTAACTAAAGTACAAAAAATAAAAAAGCTAAGTTACAAAAAATAAAAAACATAAGTTACAAACATTTAAAAAATATTACAACAATTTTAAGCTAATTACACCTAACCTAAGCCCCCTAATAAAATAACAAAGCCCCCCAAAATAAAAAAATTCCCTACCCTATTCTACATTAAAAAAGTTCAAAGCTCTTTCACCTTACCAGCCCTTAAAAGGGCCTTTTGTGGGGCATGCCCCAAAGAAAACTCCTCTTTTGCCTGTAAAAGAAAAATACAACCCCCCCAACATTAAAACCCACCACCCACATACCCCTAATCTAACCCAAACCCCCCTTAAAATAACCTAACACTAATCTCCTGAAGATCATCCTACCTTGAGTCATCTTCACTCAGCCGAGCCACCGATAGAACTGAAGAGGAGATCCGGAGCGCCAGAAGTGATCCTCCAAGGGGCACTGAAGAAGTCTTCCATCCGATGAAGTGATCCTCCAAGCGGCGCTGAAGAAGTCTTCCATCCGGGCGATGTCATCTTGCAAGCGGCGCTGAAGATCATCTTCCATCCGGGCGATGTCATCTTCCAAGCGGGGTCTTCAATCTTCAATCTTCATCCCGCCGAAGAGGAACATCCTTCTTCCCCGACGGACTAACGACGAATGAAGGCTCCTTTAAGGGACATCATCCAAGATGGCGTCCCTTCAATTCCGATTGGCTGATAGGATTCTATCAGCCAATCGGAATTAAGGTAGGAAAAATCTGATTGGCTGATTGAATCAGCCAATCAGATTGAGATCGCATTCTATTGGCTGTTCCGATCAGCCAATAGAATGCGATCTCAATCTGATTGGCTGATAAATATAAATATAAATCCTAAAATAGCTACAATGTAATTATTAATTACATTGTAGCTATCTTAGGGTTTATTTTACAGGTAAGTATTTAGTTTTAAATAGGAATAATTTATTTAAGTATAGTGTAGTGTTAGGTGTAATTGTAACTTAGGTTAGTTTTTATTTTACAGGTAAATTTCTCTTTATTTTAGCTAGGTAAGCTATTAAATAGTTAATAACTATTTAATAGCTATTGTACCTAGTTTAAATAAATTGAAAGATGCCTGTAAAATAAAAATAAATCCTAAGATAGCTACAATATAATTATTATTTATATTGTAGCTATATTAGGGTTTATTTTAAAGGTAAGTATTTAGTTTTAAATAGGATTAAATTATTTAATAATAGAAATTTTATTTAGATTTATTTAATTAATATTTAAATTAGGGGGGTGTTAGGGTTAGTGTTAGACTTAGGTTTAGGGGTTAATAATTTTATTACAGTGGCGGCGGTGTAGGGGGGGCAGGATAGGGGTTAATAAATGTATTATAGGTGGCGACGGTGTAGGGGGGGCAGATTAGGGGTTAATAACTTTATTATAGAGGGCGGCGGTATAGGGGGGGCAGGATAGGGGTTACTAGGTATAATGTAGGTTGCGGCGGTGTAAGGGAGCGGCGGTTTAGGGGTTAATATGTATAGAGTAGCTTGCGGTGGGCTCCGGGAGCAGCGGTTTAGGGGTTAACATGTTTATTATAGTGGCGGTGGGCTCCGGGAGCGGCGGTTTAGGGGGTAATATATTTATTTAGTTGCGGCGGTGTATTGGGGGGCAGATTAGGGGTGTTTAGACTCGGGGAACATGTTAGGGTGTTAGGTGTAGACATTTCCCATAGGAATCAATGGGATGTTTGGCAGCAGCAAACTTGTACTTTCGCTATGGTCACACTCCCATTGATTTCTATGGGATCCGCCGCCTCCAGGGCAGCGGATTGAAAACCAGGTACGCTGGGCCGGAAAAGTACCGAGCGTACCTGCTAGTCATTTGATAACTAGCAAAAGTAGTCAGGTTGTGCCGCACTTGTGTGACTGGAGTGACTTAAGAATCGATCTGTGTCGGAGTCCGGCAGATTGAAGTTTACGTCACAAAATTCTACTTTCGCCGGTCTCTAGCCTTTGATAACTAAAGCGAATCAGCCTCGCCACAAATATGCTGCGGAATTCCAGCGTATTTGAGGTTGACGGCTTGATAACTACCCCCCTATGAGTCCAGCTGTTTGTAGATCACCCGCATAAGAGCCGATTACAACAGTGCAACTCTTGGAAGGGACCGCTACCCATTTGAGACCCTATAAATGTTACCTTGTATACCGCCTATGTTTATAGCACTGCGGAATCTGTTGGCGCTCTAAAAATATCTGATAATAATAATAATTAGGGTTAAGTTTTTTACCCAACAGAGATGAATTTTTATGGCATGCCTGTCACTCTACTTACAGCTATTTAGTAAGCAGAGATCTTATTCACATATAACAGGGCAAATCCACTTTAAAAAAGGAGCTGTCTCTGTAAATATAGATCCAAGTTTGAATGTATATGTGTGCACAGCATTTATATCTTTTATACAGAGCCACAAAGTGTATTGTTTTTATATGTGCCTTTAACTAAAAGAGTTGCACAATAAATGCAAAGTACTCTCCCTTTCCCACCCAATGATGTCTAGGACAGCGACTATGACTGTCACTCCCACCAGTCTGTAATAGGAACAGGCAGACTGGTGGGAGTTTTGTGTGCACTATGTTTTTTTGAGAAGTTTTATTAGATTGTGTTATTATGAGTATAACTATATTTTGTAATGTATTTTTTTTGTGACACTTTTTTACTTTCGAAAAACAGTTAACCAGAGCTTTGAAGTTGCGGTAATCATTCTAGAGTAAATATCGTTTGCGCTACTTTTAACTTGTAAAATGAGCGGTAAGCCTTATGAGCGCAAACCCTCACAATATACCTCTTATCACTCGGGTGCAAACATTTGCGCTCTACTCTTAATCTTGCCCATAGTGTTCAATTTCCTTTTAAAGCTTTATAGTTGGAGCACTCACCTCAGTGACGAAAACGATACTATAACTAAATAAAAACAAACGGCTAGATTACAAGTTTTGCGTTATGAGTGAAAAAGCCTCATAACTCTGCTTTTTCACTACCGCTGGTATTACGAGTCTTGCAGGTATATCTGTACCGCACACTTTTTTGGCCGTAATGCAACGTAACTACCGCAGCTTTCAAAAAGTCCTTTTTCAATGGGACTTCCATAACGTCGGTATTACGAGTTTGCCTGTCCGGCCAAAAAGTGAGCGGTACAGCCCATAACTACAAGATCCATACAGTAAACTGAAAGTTGGTAGTTATGGCTTTTATGTTACAAAGCCATAACATAAAACTCATAACTAAAGTGCTAAAAAGTACACTAACACCCATAAACTACTTATTAAACCCTAAACCGAGGCCCTCCTGCATCGCAAACACTAAAATAAAATTATTAACCCCTAATCTGCCCCTCCCGACATCGCCGCCACTAGAATAAACATATTAACCCCTAAACCGCCGTACTCTTGCATCGCAAACACTAGTTAACCTAACCCTAAACCTAACCCTAAGTGTAACCCTATCTGTTCCAATCAGCCAATAGAATGCAAGCTCAATCCTATTGGCTGATTGGATCAGCCAATAGGATTGAAGCTCAATCCTATTGGCTGATTGCATCAGCCAATAAGATTTTTTCACCTTTAATTCTGATTGACTGATAGAATTCGGCTTCGTTGAGGATGGATGTCCGGTCTTCAAAAACTGTAAGTGGATCTTCAGGGGTTAGTGTTAGGTTTTTTTAAGGGTTTATTGGGTGGGTTTTATTTTTAGCTTAGGGTTTGGGCTGAAAAAGAGCTAAAATGCTCTTTTAAAGGCAATGCCCATCCAAATGCCCTTTTCAAGGCAATGGGGAGCTTAGGTTTTTTAGATAGGATTTTATTTGGGGGGTTTGGTTGTGTGGGTGGTGGGTTTTACTGTTGGGGTTGTTTGTATTTTTTTTACAGGTAAAAGAGCTGATTTTTTTGGGGCAATGCCCCGCTAAAGGCCCTTTTAAGGGCTATTGGCATTTTAGTTTAGGCTAGGATTTTTTTGGATTTTTTTTGTTTTTTTTTGGGGGGGGGGGGGGTTATTTTGATAGGGCTATTAGATTAGGTGTAAATAGTTTAAATATTTGATCATTTCTTTTTTATTTTGTGTAATTTAGTGTTTTTTTGGTAATTTTGTTAATTGTATTTAATTAATGTAATTTATTTAATTGTATTGTAAGTTTAGGTGTTAGTGTATGACAGGTTAGGTTTTATTTTACAGGTAAATTTAGATTTATTTTAGCTAGGTAGTTAGTAAATAGTTAATAACTATTTACTAACTAGGCTACCTAGTTAAAATAAATACAAACTTGCCTGTGAAATAAAAATAAAACCTAAGATAGATACAGTTTTAAATAGGAATAATTTAGGTATTAATTGTAATTTTTATTTAGATTTATTTTAATTATGTTCAAGTTAGTGGGTGTTAGGGTTAGGGTTAGACTTTAGGGGTTAATAACTTTAGTATAGTGGTGGCGGAAGATTAGGGGTTAATAAGTGTAGGTAGGTGGTGGCGATGTTAGGGGCAGCAGATTAGGTGTTAATAAGTGTAATGTAGGTAGCGACGACATTGGGGGCGGCAGATTAGGGGTTAATAAGCGTAATGTAGGTGTCGGCGACATTGGGGATTTCAGATTAGGGGTTAATAAGTGTAGGTAGGTGGCGGTGACATTGGGGGTAGCAGATTAGGGGTTAATAAGTGTAATGTAGGTGTTGGCGATGTCTTCCGATATTCAGACGAAATAGAGCATAATACACAACAGAAGTCAACATGGGGTCTGCTATCATCTTGACCCAGAACATTAAAACACAGTATTTCGTATATACCTATTGTTGGAATTTTCCTTATTTTAACGTATAACCACCCAAAGAAGGAAAAAAAGAAGAAGAAAAACCAATAATCGGTTGCCCTTTCTCCCCCCCCCGCTACCTACCAGATTCCTAGCAGGACTATCTCAGAGTTTTGAAATGGGAAAATCAAATAATCTATTTCTCTGTGAGGAAGTGTTTTAATATATGCTGCCCATTTATTTAAACAGTTTCTGATATCAGATTCATTATCTATATTCGTATCTCTTTGTTCCAATATGCACTGTTTTTTCAAACAGTTCCTAACTTCAGAGATACTTGGCGCTGATCGCATTTTCCATTGTTTACATATTAAATATCTAATGGCCAAAATAGATAAAGACGCTAATTTTTCACTAGTATGATACCTATCTTCATTCCTTAAGCACAGTATGACCTGATACAGAGATAAGGCCAATGGGGAAATTTTCAATAACTTCTTTAGCCAGAATTCCAATTTATACCATAAATTTCTTATTTTTGGGCATTACCATATCATATGCACCAAGTCAGTCGCTGGGTAAGAACATTTAGGGCATTTATTAAACTCTAGATTGTGGACCCTGACACCTCTCTCCGGGGTAAAGTATGTTCTGTGAAGGAGTTTAATATGAGCTTCTCGCCAAGTTGCGGAAAGTGTGGCCTTTGCTATTTTATTTATTGAAAGTTGTAGAGTTTTTGGTTCAATGATATTCTGATCAAATAGTGAGCTCCAGGCTGGTGCCATCTTTGCCAAAATGGGGGCAAATTTACTGGTGCCAAGAAGATGATAGCACAGAGTGATAGACATTCGATAATTTTTCATTAGCGTGGGCCAATTTTCTAATTTAACTAAGGCCTAACACCAGCCCACTTCTTCAATTACTTCCAGGACAAAATGCCTTATCTGCAGGTACTGCGAAGAAGTCTTTCGCCTAGATTTAGAGTTTTGTCGGTAAAAACTCGCCAAGCTAACACTCCTTTTTTTTCCAGCGCACCCTTAAGACAACGCTGGTATTACGAGTTTTCTGAATGGCTGTGTTAGCCTCAGAAAAGTGAGCGTTGAGCCAAATTTAGCTCCACTTCAACTCTCAATACCAGCGTTGCTTACGGTAGCGGTAAGCTGGAAAAACGTGCTCGTGCAAGATTTCCCCATAGGAAACAATGGGGTTGAGCTGGCTGTAAAAAAAAACTAACACCTGCAAAAAAGCAGCGTTCAGCTCCTAACACAGCCCCATTGTTTCCTATGGGGAAATACGAGGTCAATTCTATTGGCTGATCCAATCAGCCAATCGGATTAAACTTCAATCCGATTGGCTGATTAAATCAGATTTTTCCTACCTTAATTCCGATTGGCTGATAGAATCCTATCAGCCAATCGGAATTCGAGGGATGCCATCTTGGATGACATCATTTAAAGGAACCTTCATTCAGTTGTCGGCCGTGGAAAGAAGAGGATGCTCTGCGTCGGATGTCTTGAAGATGGACCCGCTCCGCGCCGGATGGATTAAGATAGAAGATGCCGCCTGGATGGAGGACCTCTTCTGCCCCTATTGGATGAAGACTTGTGCCGGTCCGGATGTCCTCTTCTGTCCCATCGGTGCCCGGCTGGCTGAAGACGGCTCAAGGTAGGATGATCTTCAATGGGGTAGTGTTAGTTTTTTTTAAGGGGGGATCAGGTGGGTTTTAGAGTAGGGGTGTGTGGGTGGTGGGTTGTAATGTTGGGGGGTTTTATATTTTTTTTTTACAGGTAAAAGAGCTGATTATTTTGGGGCAATGCCCCGCAAAAAAAACCTTTTAAGGGCTAGTAAAAGAGATGATTACTTTTGTAATTTAGTATAGGGTGGGGAATTTTATTATTTTGGGGGCTTTTTTATTTTATTAGGGGCTTAGATTAGGTGTAATTAGATTAAAATTCTTGTAATATTTTTTTTTTTTGTAATTTAGTGTTTTTGTTTTTTTGTACTATAGTTTAGTTTATTTAATTGTATTTTATTTTAGATCATTGTAGGTAATTTATTTAATTAATTTATTGATAGTGTAGTTTTTGTAACTTAGGTTAGGATTTATTTTACAGGTAATTTTGTAATTATTTGAACTAGGTAGCTATTAAATAGTTATTAACTATTTAATAGCTATTGTACCTAGTTAAAATAAATACAAAGTTGCCTGTAAAATAAATATAAATCCTAAAATAGATACAATGTAGCTATTAGTTATATTGTAGCTATATTAGGGTTTATTTTATAGGTAAGTATTTAGTTTTAAATAGGAATAATTTGTTTAATGATATTACATTTATTTTGTTTTATTTAAATATTATTTAAGTTAGGGGGGTGTCAGGGTTAGGGTTAGACTTAGGTTTAGTGGTTAATTACTTTATTATAGTAGCGGCGACATTGGGGGCGGGAGATTAGGGGTTAATAATTGTAGGTAGGTGGCGGCGATGTTAGGGAGGGCAGATTAGGGTTTAATAAAATTTATTACAGTGTTTGCGAGGCGGGATTGCAGCGGTTTAGGGGTTAATACATTTATTATAGTGGCGGCGATGTCCGGTCGGCAGATTAGCGGTTAATAAGTGTAGGTAGGTGGCGGCGATGTTGGGGGGGGGCAGATTAGGGGTTAATAAATATAATATAGGTGTCGGCGATGTTAGGGACAGCAGATTAGGGGTTCATAGCTATAATGTAGGTGGCGGCGGTGTCCGGTCAGCAGATTAGGGGTTAAATAAGTTATTTTAGTGTTTGCGATGTGGGGGGGGGGCTCAGTTTAGGGGTTCATAGGTAGTTTATGGGTGTTAGTGTACTTTATAGCACTGTAGTTAAGAGGTTTATGTTCCGGCGTTAGCCCATAAAACTCTTAACTACTGACTTTTTTATGCCGTAGGAGTCTTGGCGGTAGAGGCTGTACCACTTATTTCTTCCAAGACTCATAATACCGGCATTAGGCAAATCCCATTAAAAAGATAGGATACGCAATTGACATAAGGGTATTTGCGGTAGCCAAAAGTTGCGGAAGAAAAGTGAGCGGCACACCTGTACCTGCCAGACTCGTAATACCAGCGGGCATTAAAAAGCAGCGTTAGGACCCCTTAACGCTGCTTTTTAAGGCTAACACAGAGCTCTAAATCTAGGTGCAAGTTAGGTAAGCTGAACTCTACTTTTAATTCCTCAAATGTTTTAACGCATCTTCTGTCTTTATCTCCTAAGTAAAGTATCCTATTTAAACCATTCTTATGCCATTTTCTAAAAACCTCAGAGTTTAGACCTGGTTGAAATCTTGGATTCCCTATTAGAGGAAGATAATAAAATTTTTTGCTATTTATTGAAAGGGAGTTAGATATTTTCCACCATGCCTTAAGTGGATTAGAAATAGTTTTAAGTCCCTTGATTTCTGCCGGTAATTCCTTTGGAATAAAATGGAAGATATGGATTGCATATATTTATTTCAAGCTCGTTATTTAAGACATACACCTAGATTTAGAGTTCTGCGGTAGCCGTCAAAAGCAGCGTTAAGGGCTCCTAACGCTGCTTTTGGCTGCCCGCTGGTATTTAGAGTCAGCGAGGAAAGGGTCTAACGCTCACTTTCCAGCCGCGACTTTTCCATACCGCAGATCCCCTTACGCCAATTGCGTATCCTATCTTTTCAATGGGATCTTCCTAACGCTGGTATTTAGAGTCTTGGCTGAAGTGAGCAGTACACCCTCTACTGACAAGACTCCAGCCGCAGAAAAAAGTCAGTAGTTAAGAGCTTTATGGGCTAACGCCGGTTTATAAAGCTCTTAACTACTGTGCTCTAAAGTACACTAACACCCATAAACTACCTATGTACCCCTAAACCGAGGTCCCCCCACATCACCGCCACTATAATAAATATTTTTAACCCCTAATCTGCCGACCGCACACCGCCGCCACCTACATTATCCCTATGAACCCCTAATCTGCTGCCCCTAACATCGGCGACACCTACATAATATTTATTAACCCCTAATCTGCCCCCCAACATCGCCGCTACCTAACTACACTTATTAACCCCTAATCTGCCGACCGGACATCGCCGCTACTCTAATAAATGTATTAACCCCTAAAGCTAAGTCTAACCCTAACACCCCCCTAATTTAAATATAATTTTAATCTAACGAAATAAATTAAATATTATTAACTAAAGTCTTCCTATTTAAAGCTAAATACTTACCGGCAAAATAAACCCTAATATAGCTACAATATAACGAATAATTATATTGTAGCTATTTTAGGATTTATATTTATTTTACAGGCAACTTTGTATTTATTTTAACTAGGTACAATAGCTATTAAATAGTTATTTACTATTTAATAGCTACCTAGTTGAAATAATTACAAAATTACCTGTAAAATAAATCCTAACCTAAGTTACAATTAAACCTAACACTACACTATCAAATAAATTAAATCAATTAACTACAAGTACCTACAATTAAATAAACTAAACTTTAATTACAAAAAAAACCACTAAATTACAAAAAATAAAAAAAGATTACAAGAATTTTAAGCTAATTACACCTACTCTAAGCCCCCTAATAAAATAACAAAGCCCCCAAAATAAAAAAAAATCCCTACCCTAATCTAAATTAAAAAAGTTAACAGCTCTATTACCAGAAAAAAATTAGCTCTTTTGCCTGTAAAAAAAACACAATACCACCCCCCAACATTACAACCCACCACCCACATACCCCTACTCTAACCCAAACCCCCCTTAAATAAACCTAACACTACCCCCCTGAAGATCTCTCTACCTTGAACCATGTTCACCCAGCCGGGCACCGATGGACCAAAAGAGGGAATCCGGAGCGGCAGAAGTCTTCATCCTATCCGGGCAGAAGAGGACATCCGGACGGTAGACATCTTCATCCAAGCGGCATCTTCTATCTTCATCCATCTGGAGCGGAGCGGAGCCATCTTCTTCTAGCCGACGCGGATCCATCCTTCTTCCACGACGCCTACTCGCCGAATGAAGGTTCCTTTAAATTACGTCATCCAAGATGGCGTCCCTCAAATTCAGATTGGCTGATAGGATTCTATCAGCCAATCGGAATTAAGGTAGGAAAAATCTGATTGGCTGATTGAATCAGCCAATCAGATTCAAGTTCAATCAGATTGGCTTATCCAATCAGCCAATCAGATTGAGCTCGCATTCTATTGAATGCTGATCGGAACAGAGCTGGTGAGTCCAGTGCCATGAAGAAATTTTCAGCCAGATGGGCTTCATCAAAAAAATGTGTTACCTCCTTCACTACAACTTTAAGTTTAGAAGGGTAGGTTATAGTAGCTCTATAACCATGTTTTATCAACTTAGAGCAAATAGGGGCCAGTTCTCTTCTTTTAGAAGCTGTTTCAGCTGAAAAATCTTGAAAGATGAGAATCGTGGCACCACCAATAGTAATTGGTTGATTTTTACAAAAGTGTAGAAGTATGGTGATCTTATCTTGGTAGTTTAGTAATTTTGCTATTACGGGTCTTGGCCTATTACTACTTTTGTTGTCTATACAAGGTGTACCTAGTCTATGTGCTCTTTCAACTAAGATCTGATAAGTAGGTGATATTTTAAGAGTCAAAGTTAGTGTATCTGATATAAAGAGACCAAGATTTTTATATTGCTTATCTTCTGGAAGACCTATTATTCTGATGTTATTTCTTCTACTGTGATTATCTAGATCTTCTAGTCTATGGTAAATTTTTTGTATATTACTACTTGAAGTTTCAAGTTTAGAACTGTGTGATACTGTTAGGTCCTCCAAATCCGACACCCTTTGCTCTATTTCCTGTAGTCTATTAGAAAATTGCCTGAATTCTTGAGTTAGTGAGAGAATATCTTGCTTGATTTCTGACCTTAGTACGTGGAATTTAGGAGAGAGAGCATCTGAAATACTAGCAACCAAATTTTGTATGTTAATTGCTTCAGGCATTGATATATTTGATATGACTGATTGAGTGTCGGTGACTATGTCATGAGTACCCTTAGGTTTCCTGTCCCTATGTCTAGCTGCCATAGCTGGAGAGGGTGTCCTAGAAGAGTTAAGAAGAAATGTATCCATGTGCCGAGTAGTGAATTGTGATGGTGAAGATAAGAAAAGAGCAGCTTTGAGTGCTTCTAATGTGAGTTGTTTGTAAATTCCCCCAAGAGAGTAGTGGTCGAGAAGGTTCCAAGAGAGAGAGAGAGAGAGAGAGAGAGAGAAAAAAAGGGGGGCTAATGGTGAAAGTGTGAACGTGACGGTGAGAAAAAAACGTGCAAAAGGTGTTTAGCGAACACACACAGGAAGTGATAAAAAGAAAATAGAAACAATTTTATTTTTAAAGTGCAGCAAGCCAATAAGAACCGAGAACATTTTCCTGGTTAGTAAAGTGCCAAGTACTTAAGTTAACCCGACATTAGTTTTTGTTAGGCACTGTGTCGTGGTGCCTGTATGTATTTAATTATGTGAAAGATATGCGGTCAAATAGGTAAATCCACTGTAGGAGATTAACCCCCACAACAGAAAGTGCAGTGATTACTGCACTAGGACTAAGTTTTACTGATGTGAGATAGGGACAAGAGTTTTTAAACAATTTGGAACAAATGTTGTGCCACTTGACTTGTGAGTTTACTATGTGAATGTTTCTTTGAGAACAAAGATGGTTCTATTGCAATATTAGCAGATAATGACAGCGATCCACTAAGTGTGATATACAAATTTACGAGAAACGTATCTCTAAGTGTCTAGACTTCCCAGAAAGAACATAGCAAGAGTTATACATTTATGTACCAGAAGAACACAGAAAATATGTGTGCTGCAGTCCTACTGCTTTCTGTACAGAGACAAAATTTGCCATGAGGAAAACATTTTGATCATTGCAATAGTAATTTTCACTTTTTTAGTTAGTTGAAAAAATCAATGTACACAAGGCTAGTGTTAAAATATAATTCAGCTAGAACCACATTGTTGTATTGAATATTGATACTTTTTAATAAAAGTTTAGCATCCATCATGAAGGTCATGAAAGGGTAGGATAGTAAAGGGGAAAATAAAGTAATTTAACCCTATGTTCTTACACACACTAAACCATAAAGGGCATATCCTTTGCAAATATTTTTTAAGCAACAGAATAACAGGGCTATGGAATTAACTACCAGTGTGATTGTTAGTTTGCAATAGGTACCTACTATTCCCACATAAGAAATTGTTCTCAATTGTATATGTAACAATGGCACTTCACCCTAGAGCTTTAAGTGCACAGAATAAGCCTACAGCCTGTTTTTATACATTTTTCGAACCTGCCCCACCAGAAAGCCCAACAGTTGCTCAGAAAGACATTTTGCACATTAACAGTCAAGAATGTAGAATGAAGAAAATAAATGACCAAAGTTAAGTGCTGATTGATTTAACAATGCAATTTTCTGTTCTCGTCAGTACTTGAAAATGTCTATGCAGTTTGCTGAGAGATTGATCTTTGCCTTATATGACAAAGGGGCTACTTTAGTGGTTCAGATTAACCACCTGACTAGCAGTATTATGTGGCAAGAAAAAGTAAGGAGCGAGATATCAGCCAGGCAGACGATCCCTTGATGTAAATTAAGACTGTTTCCAAACTGAACCTCTGCCCCTAAGCCCTTTTATACGGATTATAAAGTAAGATTGGGCGTATCATTCGCAGTTCACCTTCAGGAGATTCAGGAGTCATAATCCTATACTCTGAGAGTACAAAAGTGCTGTACTATATTCCTTTTGCGCGACGGCCACAAGTTGCTAACAAAGTACTCAGCCCCTTAACAATGATACATATGAAAGAGTGTTACTTTTAGTTGAAGGATTCCAGTACGAGTTGTAAATCCATATGCCCTAAATCGAATCTCCTCATTTTAGACCACGTGTTTAAACCATATTTATGATGCAGATGTGGTGTGTTTTTATGATGAATTTCCCAGTTGTTAAGCCATACACCCCGACTCCCCCCTTCTTTGTACCTTATATGACTCTGCACTATCAAGCTTCCCCTCTATCACACAGGGAATAAAAAAGATTTTTATGGCACTCACCTCCTCTCACACGTCGCCTGCATATAGTGAAAGAGTACTTGCTGGAGCTTTTTGCGGGACCCCAAACGGATCTGGAGGGGAGCAAGGAGAATCTCTATCCCTGTAGGCTTGTGCCCCACGGCTCTGGGCGTGACTTGAATTTATCTCAACTCCTCTCACGCAACAATGGTGGGAAGGGAGGGAGAAAGATTTGTACAGAACCCCAGGGAGGCAAAACGTAATAAACAACGAGCTCCTCCAGCCTTTGTCGGGCCTTACCCAGAGATCGCCTCCTCTCATGCAGCACCGGTGGGAGAGGAGGGGGTAATCACTGAAAAAGATGTGTGGGTCCTTAGAAAGACTCCAGGGGGAGGCAGATGGTTCCTCCAGGTATAGCGTGGTACTTACACAGAGTTGATCTCACCAGATGCGGCGCTAGTGGAGGGAGGTGAGAGGGCCGGTGCTGAGGGTTGTGTAAATCCCGGAAAGGCACGGAGGGGGGGGGGGGAGCTGAGGTCTCTTCCGACAGTATGGCAGGTCTTCTGCTGAGCTTACCTCCTCTCACACAACATCCGTGGGAGAGGAGGGATGAATAAAATGTAAAAAACCTTTGAAGCAGTTTGACCAGCTATTATGGTGTCTAAGCTGAATTGCAGGTCCTTCCATACTGACTGTTGGTCAGCACAGTGGGATGAAGTTCCACTGTTTAGGTTCCGGTGGCAATGAATCAGGCTGTCCAGAAAGCTGCCCCAAGGATCAGGGTATGGCGCGAAAGAACTCCGCCAACAGCTATGGGACTGGAGTGCAGATGCTCAGCAGCATACGCTTTGCTCCTCCTCCTCCGGAAACCAGAGCATGCAATTGTAAGCAACTTTTTAATTTACTCCTATTATCAATTTTTCTTTGTTCTCTTGGTATCTTTATTTAAATGTAAGCTTAGGAGCCAGCCCATTTTTTGTTCAGCACCTGGGTAGCGCTAGATGATAAGTGGCTACATTTAGACACCCTTCAGAAAGCACTACCTAGGTTCTAAAACAAAAATGGTCCGGCTCCTATGCTTACATTTTCGATTTTCCAAATAAAGATACCAAAAGAACAAACAAAAAATGATAATAGGAGTAAATTAGAACATTTCTTAAAATTGCTGCTCTATATGAATCATGAATGTTTAATTTTGACTAGAATATTCCTTTAAAGAGGAATAACTACTGCAACCTTGTTACACTATGATTGTTTATCTCTGCTTCTTTTATGAGAAAAACAAGTAACCTAAGAAGTCTGAAGAATGAATAAAAAGAATGTTATGATTTAAACTTGGAACTTCCATTGTGGTTTGGCTGAATAAGTATTCTAAAAACAAATTAAAAGAAGGCGCCCATAGCGTAATATGTTCACAAAATACAGCAGAACAAGTAAGTATAATAGTTTCCACTCACATTTGATGAAGCACTTTCAAGTGCTATTCCCGCCTGCCAGATATTTAGTGAGTAGTCTGGCTAACACCTCTCCCGTATCACGAAACTAATGCAGTATCACATTCACCTTAGGTAAATCAGAAAGAAGCATATCTGACAAATGATTGGCCATCTCACTCCAGAAGAGCTGCCCACCCACCCCCTATTCTCACATAGACCAGTGGATTATTCTTCATTTCCCACATTAGTTTAATTTTGAGGGGACTTTAGGGTTGGTGATAACCCCATTTTTAAGTTAATTTTTTTGACCATATTATATATTTTTATACCCATAAGGAATTGGACATTATACGGTATCACCGTTCTACATGTGTGTATGTTGATATCCATATATTTTGTATTATTGTGAATCACAATTTAGTCATATTAATTTTAGTGTCTGTTCAGCATTTTTTGTCTGTTAGACATAACTTTGTATTTTATATAGGCGCACCTATTATCTTCCTGTATTTGGTTGATTTATTAAATAAGTATTCATTTTAAGACTTGCACTGTGTGTAATTAGGTTCACATGTTTTCTTTTTTATTTATTAAATAGGAGGAATTGTTCTCCTATTTATGTACTTACTCACAGATTGTTACGATTGTTTATTTTACTTTTATATGATTCAGAAAGAACATGCAATTTTAAACAACTTTCCAATTTACTTCTATTGTTAACTTTGCTTAATTCTCTTGGTATCCTTTGTTGAAGGGGCAGCAATACACTACTGGGAGCTAGCTGAACACAGCAGGTGAGCCAATGACAACAGTCAAATACATGCAGCCACCAATCAGCAGCTAGCTTTCAGTACTGCATTGGTGTCACTGAGCCTACCTAGGTATGACTTTCAATAACATATACAAAAAAGAAAAAAGAAAAATTAGATAATAGAAGTAAATTGGAAAGTTGTTTAATATTGTATGCTCTATCTTAATGATAAAATATTTTTGGGGGGTTTAATGTCCCTTTAAGTTGCTTAGCCCCTAATATTAGAATGCGTCATTTGAAATTCTCAGTAGACATTATGACAATGAGTACCCATTGCTGGCTGAGAAGAGAAGAACATTTCATAGAATATTGAACAAGGATGCAGCTTTGTGTAAAACTGTATACATTGTTCAATTTGATTCCTACACTATTGACTGACAAATGGAGAGTAAGTAAAAAAAAATATTTATTTTCCCCAAATCATTATTTGCATATTAGTTCATAACATTCTAAATCAAAACTTTGTAGAATCATTTGAAATACAAATATGTGCAGATTTCAGTTCAGTTGGCTAGTGCAGGATTGCAAAAACCGTTCTCGAGCCCATTTACCAACCTCAAGAAAGGGCAAACTTCTCAATTACTGTAAAAGTCCAGTACTGAAACAACAGAGAATAGCTTCTGTTGTGATGCCTGCCAGTCTGTGACTGTCTCAGTCTTTAGAAAACACAAGGATTTAGTTTAAGAAAATATTAAAGTGATTCAATCATATCCAAGAACATATATGATTAATAACTGTTTTGAAATTAACAGACTTATTGCATAGCCTCAAGGAGAAAGCCAGGTACTTCTAATATTCACTTTGGTATTGATCATCATTTTTCAACTAAGCCCCTGGAATAATCTGATTTGATTGTACACATCCCAGAGGCTTGATGAAAATCTGAAACTATGGAAACAAATAAAATTAACTCTGTATTCATGGAAAGAAGGTACATGTTTTTCTCCATCCCAAATAGTCCATAGGGGTCTTAGAAGTTCATTATTTTTCATAACATATATAAAACAGACCCTTGTCATCATAGAATATTAGATGTGGTACTGATGAGATGAAGAACACATGGAGATATACCACAAATAGCACAAATTAGTTCAAATAAATATAAATAATACATGTGAAATATGAAAAAGGATAATGAACACATCCACATATAAACAAACCATAGACTATATTACAGAAATAAAATATTTCAATAAAAAATCGAAATGCAACGTGTGACTTGTAGAAGGAATAGATTCACAGGTAAAATTGCCTTATTAAAGTAATTTTTATACCTCTATTAATCGTTATAAATAAAAACAATATTATATAAGATACTGGTATGTATACAATGTTATCACTATAATTTACCCATCAGGACAAATTAAAATGAATTTGATTGGATCAAACATAAGTGATCAGTTTCACTGAATCAATACTCAAGAGTGGACGATATCTCATTAGTTTATAAAAAATTTGACTAATATTAAAAATATGAAAATGCTTTTTTTTTTTACTAGTCCAGGAATAACACACTACTGGAAATTGTATATTTACACACACAAACGCACACACATATATATGTTTTTGCAAGTAGATCTGCAACAATACTCTGTTTTGTGTTGTCAGCTGCATTACCCAAGATGTATTTTGTAAAGGTGCTAAACCATGTGGATTTGTATTTAATATATAAAGGAAGACTAACCATCTTCCATTGGTTAAAGTACCCCATCAAAACTCAGGTGCTCTCATAAACAGTACATTGGAATTGTGTATAAAGCCAAAGAGGCTCATTCTAACATAAGGCCATATTGTGTGACTAAGTTCCCAATTTTAACATATAGTATAGATGTTTTTTGCAGGCAAGTTTGCAGCATTCAAAAATGTTTTCTTTATTTGCAAGTGGATGTGTGCCAATACTCTGTTTTGTGTGTGTGATATATATGTGATATATATATCAGTGGCGTATTTATGTTTTGTGCTGCCCTAGGCACTCAAACCTGTGATGTATAGATAATAAGTCGGAGAAAAGAAGCAGTACTTACTCGCTTTGGAGGCAGAGCCCTTAGGTTCCCTCATTGATTCAGGAGATCAGAAAGGTCTTTCTGGATTCTTGGTACAGTACAAGTAGTTGTCCTGGGGTAACTATGGGGAAATCCTCCAACACTTTTCTTCAGGACTTGAATGCAGCTCCTAGAAGAGCCACAGCTGCACACTGTCAGGGCTTGAATGAGGCTCTCAAAACATCCACAGCTGCACACCAGCAGGGCTTGAATGCGGCTCCCAGAACAGCCACAGCTGCACACCGGCAGGGCTTGAATGCAGCTCCCAGAACAGCCACAGCTGCACACCGGCAGGGCTTGAATGCAGCTCCCAGAACAGCCACAGCTACACACCGGCAGGGCTTGAATGCAGCTCCCAGAACAGCCACAGCTACACACCGGCAGGGCTTGAATGCAGCTCCCAGAACAGCCACAGCTGCACACCGGCAGGGCTTGAATGCAGCTCCCAGAACAGCCACAGCTGCACACCGGCAGGGCTTGAATGCAGCTCCCAGAACAGCCACAGCTGCACACCGGCAGGGCTTGAATGCAGCTCCCAGAACAGCCACAGCTGCACACCGGCAGGGCTTGAATGCAGCTCCCAGAACAGCCACAGCTACACACCGGCAGGGCTTGAATGCAGCTCCCAGAACAGCCACAGCTGCACACCGGCAGGGCTTGAATGCAGCTCCCAGAACAGCCACAGCTACACACCGGCAGGGCTTTAATTCAGCTCCCAGAACAGCCACAGCTGCACACCGGCTGTTACCAAACACTCAGCCAGACCCTTCTAAATCTCTTCCCTGTCAGGGCATCACGTGACTGGGTTAGACAAATTACACACTGCCTCTCACGGAAGGTGCTTGCTCTAATACAATGTGGATTGTGGATAACCATTAGCGAGATAACACAAATAAAATTATCGGCACTATTTTAAGGTTAAAATTAACAAATACATTTTATTGACCGATGTTAAAATCCATAACGCTAAATGTCACATCTGTGACATTTAGCGTTATGTATTTAAACTTCTGGCAATTTATATGTTTTAATCTGAAAGAAGAACCGATAATTTTATTTGTGTTGTATACTCCTCACCACTAGCAGTATCCTATGATGATCATGTGTGCCACAATGGTTGGTAATGTTAACTACCTCAAACGGCAGAGCTGCACGGTCATTACAAAAATAGTTACATTGATGTATCACCGGTCACAATGGGACTTAAGTACACCGATGATGACGTAATGTCCATTGCTAGTTACACACTCACTTACTATATGCAATAAAAAGAAACTGAGTGACAAGAAAGTTCCATATTTAAAATAGTTGCTTTTCAAGTCGGTAAGGAAAATGTTCTTTTTAAAACTGTTTTCCAACTTCTCCACTGCTTTTTCTATCTATTCTGCCTGCCGTTTCAGCATGGCTGCCTGAAGGTGGTGTAAGCCCACCCATCCCATTCTGTAAACCAATGAGAGTTTAGCACACTCTGCTTTTTTTTTTAAGGACGTCTGTGCTCAAACGTCCGTATGAAAAGTGAATGTGTGATGTCATAAATCTCTTAAAGGGCCACACAAAGCATGTGTAAAGTTCTTTGAAACAGGGCAGACTACACAAATGTCCACCATAAGTTCTTGAAACGGTCAATCATAACAGGTTTTTTTTATAAGTTTTTTTTAGAATAAATATTAGTATCAGTTCAAAAAAACCCTCACAAAAAAATAAATAGTAACCTAACTGTACCACCAACCTTCAATGCCAATTAGCTTTTTCTTTCCTCAAAATGTTTTGGGCATTGCCCCTATGGAGGATCCTCCACTGGGTTGAGATACAGTCACTGTGGCAGAAAAGCCACACAAATTAGCACTCCTTGCTTTGTGTTGGACTTCAGATATGTCTAGATTTTATACATGGATTTCATATGTGTTTAGGATTGTTGTCCCGCTGGAAAAATGGGTCCTCTTCAGACAACGCCATGTCAGAAGGTAAGGTATGCCTCTTCAGAATAGAGTGGTACTTCTATTCGGTCAAAGTATAGCTGATCTTATGCAAGCTATCATCTGCAGAATAGGCAAAGCATCTTCACACTTAATTATTTCCTGCATCATATTTAATTGTATGTTTTACACACTGTGATGGTAACCCATTATGCTGATGTCTCTTGATATGAACTCTGCTATTGCACACAAACTTTACCAGTGATCTTTTAACAGTGCTTTTGGCCCATCATGGCTGGAATTGTAAATGGAGATGCAGTTTTATTATATAGTAACATAAGCTTCATACTGATCTTTTCATGGTGGGGTCAGTTAAGGTCTGCCCGGTCTTGCTTTGCATACAAATGATTTGGTTACAGAAAATCAATTTAGTCTGTATAGTACTGCTCCCTTAGAAATATTCATCTTCACTACAATTTAGTTCTGGAAAGTTTTTCAGCACTCATAAGAACAACTTGTCCTCACTAGGACTAGGCTGCTTTAACATGATTACAAAATATATTTCAAATAATGTCCTTCTTAAAAGGCTATAACAGGAGTACTATTAGTAGCACTAGAATGATCATTCTAATAGAATTAAAGTGATGTAAAGGTCAAATTGAAATATGCATTAACATTTTAAATAGAAAAATTTTTTGTAATGTACTTCTATGAGCAAAAATTATTCTAGTAAAAGTTATTACTGTTTGTAAGCGGTATACGCACATATGCTGTAAGTGCCCTGTGCACCAGCATTCAAGCACTATACCTTCTCATAGAGTCATCAGAACTTTGTATAACATAAATTAACTAGTCACACCACCACCAGCTCTCCTAGCAGGCATCGTGTTTGAATTCTGATCATTAATCATTATAATGCATTGAATTTAGATTTATGTAATCTCTGAGCTATTGGCTCCTAATTACAATGATTTCCCTGTTTTTGCTGAAATGTTTATCCTAAAATGAACATTATCTAACCCACAACATATTGAGGTGTAAACTTCTATAGATTATCTATGGCTTGGCTACTTTGATATAACACATGCTGTTAATATACTCTCTGACAGGATGAATACATGCATCTGAGCCACTGTCTGTCCATTTTAGATGTATATGCTACCTACTAACGTTTAGTGTGATATGATGAATGATTTTGAAATATGTGCTATGCAACGCTTAATGCTGGTCAGGGTACCAGGAATCAGACTGAGACGCGAAGTGCAAAAATAATCACACCTTTATTAATAGCAAAAAATAATAAAAGTCCACAAGTCAAATAACAAGCCAGGAGTCAAAACCAGAGCTGGTAGTCAGACGAGCCGAGTCAGGAGCCAAAGCGAATAGTCAGACAAGCCGAGTCATGAGCCAAAGTGAGTAGTCAGATCAGGAACAAGGAGAACAGCAGAGTCAGGAACAAGCCAGGGATCAGGAACCAGGAGGGACGTCAGACAGCCAGGTAATACACAGGAACAGGAACTCTCACAAACAGGTCTGAGACAACGCAAGGGCAAAGCATACTGAACAGAGGCCCTTTAAATAATGACATCACAATTCTGAGACTGCAACCTGTCTCACATGGATGATGTACACCAGTTTGGCCATAAAAGGGCATGCAGGAAATGAGCAGCATCACACACTATGCACCAGAGTAAGCAAGAAAGGAGAGTAAAATGGCTGCCAGCAGCACATGGCAAACAAAGCAGGGAGAAAACCCTGACAATGCTGATGATCTGAGTGAGCCTGAAAACCTGATGATTGTACATTTGCAGGGCCGGGGGGCGGGTTGAGTTGGGGGCAGGGTTGAGTCGGGGGCGGGCTGAGCCGGAGGGGGGATGGGGCTGGACCGGCAATACAAAATTCAAGGGCCGGTCTGATTTCCCAGTCCGGCCCTGGGAATTGCCCCCTGAGCTGCACTAGGTAGTTTGCCATGTCTTACGGCATGAGAACGAGGCTCCCATTGAAGCCTATGGAAGCATGCTCACGTGAGCGCAAGGCTTTCAGGAAATGCTAACATGAGGCCGCGTTCGCATTGCGCCTAACTTGTAATACCAGCGTACATTTGCGTGCACTGGTATTACTGAGTGGAGCACAAATCGTTTAGTAAGGGGCCCCACAATTTCTAATGGTGACCCTGAAAATCTTGTTATGAAAACACAAACTATTTACAAAATTTTTAGCACATCCACATATGTTCAGAGTTATGGTTTACTTCAACTGATTTAGTCAACTGTTGTCTGAATATACTGCATCTAGTATCATCATTCAGAGTATCTATACCATTTGCATAAAGAAAATGAGCAATGTTTGCATTTTAACTTATTTCCCCTGTTCCATCTGCTACAGCACTACCTACCATAACATGCTGGGTATAAGAACATTTGTACAAATGTTCAAGTCAGTTAGGATACTATTAGAACATGAAACAACCAGGAAAGCATGCAAATCTAAAGTAACTAGCAATTTCATAAGCTAATTATAAACAAAGAAAATAGCACATATAATGAAGAACATGTAGATAATGAAATATGTGTAACCTAGAAAAGGAATAGCTCATTTTCTTTTGATCAACTAGATGAGTCACCCAGCTGCAAACAACTTGTGACTACTTATTTAAAGGCATCATGCCAAGATGTAGTGTTAGAAAGTGCCACTGCTGTGATCAAAAATAGTTTCATATTTTTAAATCTATGGTATAATCATATCATTTTTGATGATGACCTTGAAAACTAATTTTTCCTGGTTTTAGCAGCATATCTTGGCTGATTGGATAGTTGTTTTTTTATTGTTAAAGTTCATTTATATGCTCAGTCCACATACTAATAAACACACTTTTTAATACAAAAAAATAAAATAAAATAAATGCAAAGTAGACTTATACAACTTGTAGATATGTGAAATTAAACCATCTAAGTATTCATTTAAAGGGACAGTAAGCAAACTGATATTTTATAAAAAAACATGTTTCATTATGAATAATAAAATAATTTTGCAGTTTATTTTTATGATTTATTTTGCTCCCCTTTTCATATAATTTGAGCTCTGAGAGCTGTGGATTTTCTAATTCTAAGAACTTGAAATGAACCCTGCTAAATTCTCAAGGCTAACACTGCTATATATTTTCCCTAATTGGCTTTTGCTGATAGAAAGTGAAGAACAATGCACTGTAAACTAAAGATTGCATGTTATTTATTTTCTCTTGTACTGATTTCACCCCACTTATGTAACTCTTGTCTAGTTTGGATCCAGATTTTTTTTTCTCTTTCTTTTTGTAGTTATCTTCTTTTTATAACTTCCCTTTGTAATGCACATGGATGGGGTTTGGCCCAAGATTGACCATTGTTATTTAAAAATAATCTAATGTTCATCATAATTTATCTATGTTGTTTACGCATCGCAAATCCAAAGTGCATTTTAGTACACTTCACTGTGTAATGCGAGGGTTCTCTTCCAATCGCCGAATTATCAACACTGCAGCCTTGCAGTGTGCAGCGAGATTTAGTGCAATTGATCCCTCTGCATATTGTGTTATGACAATAACAACTTACACGTGCAAACTTAACTTCGTTAGTTCCAAAGCAATAGCAAAACTTGTAAATGAATAATTATTCCGTTTGAGTTGGTGCATTATGGGTATACTGTGTATGTGTATTTAGTAGACATGTGCACAGCAGAAAAATTTGTTTTGGTTTGTTTTGAATCTATTTGAATTTGTATACATTTGAATGTATTCATTTTGGCTTCATTTGGATTTGAATACTTTCGGTTGTATTCGTTTCGGATTCGATTTGTAAATTTGATAGTTTGGTATGTGTTATGTTGATTCAGATGGTTCCAAGTTACACAAATGGAATTATTTCACTGTTCTATCTCACCAAATCTCACTAAACTTCATTTTTATTCTGAATTGTGATTATAAATGTTATTTTTATACTGAATTGTGATTAGTCCAAGGCCATTCGAATGTAACAAATAAATCCAAACTAATTCAGATTTATTCGTTACAAATGCATTTGGATTAGTTTAGTTTCGTTGCTAGGGTAATTCGGAAATTTGAATCGATTTGAATCTCCGAATTTGGCAAATTCATCCGAATTTCAATTTTGGACGAAACGAAACGCACATGTCTAGTATATAGTGTGTTCTTTATATGCATTATACTGTAAAATCACTTATATACTTTTACTAACTGTTTATTGTAAAAAAAATGCCTTTTTTAATTTAGTGAGGTTTTGTTCTAGAAACAAGATAAACAATTTAGCATATTAATATCTTGCAGAAGAAAGCTGCCATAACTTCTGCTGTTTACTTTACATTGGTGGGCTTTACAAAGTTTGCACACCGTAAAGCAGGTTTTTGAAAAATTGTCAGATTTCTAACATTAAGGGTTGATTGCAGTCTATCAGCTGTTTTTTTGTTTTATTTTTTTTACTCGTTTTTGTCAAAAAAAAAACTAAATTTATGCTTACCTGATAAATTTCTTTCTTACCGGACATGGAGAGTTCACAACGTCATTCCAATTACTAGTGGGATATTAAACTCCTGGCCAGCAGGAGGAGGCAAAGAGCACCCCAGCAAAGCTGTTAAGTGTAACTGCCTTACCCATAACCCCCAGCCATTCAGCAAAAGGAAATGGAAAAGGAAGAAACACAAGGGTGAAAAGGTGCCTGAGGTTTACTCAAAAAAACTGCTGAATTATAATTAAAAAAGAGGGCGGGGTCATGGACTCTCCATGTCCGGAAATAAATTTTTATCAGGTAGGCATTCATTTTGTTTTCTTTCCTATGACATGGAGAGTCCACAACATCATTCCAATTACTAGTGGGAACCAATACCCAAGCTAGAGGACACGGAACGAACAGGGAGGGATAAAAAAGGCAGGAGGACGTACAGAAGGCAAAAGTATCAAATTTGTAGAATTTGGAAAAAGAATACAGAGAGGACCACGTTGCCGCCTTGCAAATCTGTTCCACAGAAGCTTCATTATTGAAAGCCCAAGAAGAGACAGCCCTAGTAGAATAAGCTGTAATTCTCTTTATGAGGCTGCTGTCCAGCAGTCTGATAAGCCAAACAAATTAAACTTCTCAACCAGAGAGACAGAGAAGTAGAAGTGGCCTTCTGGCCCTTACACTTTCCAGTGAAAACAACAAACAGGGCAGAAGATTGCCGAAAATCTTTAGTAGCTTGTAAATAAAACTTTAGAGCCCGCAAAACATCCAAGTTATGCAAAAGACATTGCTTTTGAGAAGGATTAGGGCAAAAAGAAGGAACAACAATTTCCTGATTAATGTTTTGATCCGATACCACCTTAGGGAGAAACCCCAATTTAAAATGAAGGACCGCCTTATCAGCATGAAAAATAAGATAGGGAAATCACACTGCAGAGCCGAAAGCTCAGACACTCTGTGAGCAGAAGATATGGCAACAAGAAACAAAACTTTCCAGGATAAGTTTTATATCAACAACATGCATTGACTCAAGCGGAGCCTGCTGCAAAACTTTAAAAACTAAATTAAGGCTCCAAGGGGGAGCAACAGGTTTAAACACAGGCCTGATTCAAACCAGGGCCTGTACAAAGGCTTGAACATCTGGTAGGTCTGCCAGGCATTTGTGCAAAAGGATAGATAACACAGAAATCAGACCTTTTAGAGTACTGACTGATAAACCTTTATCCAGGCTATCCTGAAGAAAAGACAAAATCCAGGGAATCCTCACCCGGCTTTAGGAGAATCACTTAAATTCACACCAAAATAGATATTTACGCCATATCTTATGGTAAATCTTGCAAGTAACCTGTATTCGAGCCTGAATCATAGTTTCAATGACCGCCTCAGAAAAAACCCTGTTTAGACAGAACTAGGTTTTCAATCTCCAAGCAGTTAGCTTCAGGTTTGGATGGAGGAAAGGACCCTGAAGTAGAAGGTCTTTCCTCTGAGGTAACCTCCAAGGAGGTAGAGATGACATCCGCGAACCAGATTCTGCGTGGCCATGCATGAGCTATTAGTATCACTGATGCTCTCTCCTGTTTAATACGAGCAATGACTTGTGGAAGGAGAGCAAATGGAGGAAACAGATAAGCCAGAGAAAACCTCCAAGGAACCGCTAGAGCATCTATCAGAATGCCCTGAGGATCTCTTGACCTTGAACCATACGTTAGAACCTTGGCATTTTGGCGGGATGCCATCAGATCCATATCTGGAACCTCACTTGAGGGATATCTGAGAGAACACTTCCGGATGGAGAGCCCACTCCCCTGTATGAAAGGTCTGTCTGCTCAGAAAATATGCTTCCCTGGTATCCACTCCTGGGATGTGGATGGCAGATAGAAGACAATTGTGGGCTTCCACCCACTGTAGAATGTGATTCTAGGCCAAGCTGATAGGGCATTGAAGATAGCTCTCAACTCCAAGATGTTTATGGAAAGAGAGGACTCTTCCTGAAACCACAGGCCCCTAGCCTTTAGAGGGCCCCAAACAGCTCCCCAGCCTGACAGGCTGGTGTCCGTAGTCATATTTTCCCAGGAAAGTCTCAGAAAGCAAGTGCCCTGAGACAGATGTTCCTGTGACACCCACCATGAGAGAGAGTCTCTCGTTAGAGGGTCCAGTTTTATTCTCTGAGATAAATTTGAATGATCCCTGTTCCATTGATGGATCATACTAAGTTGCAGTGGTCATAGATGGAACCAAGCAAAAGGAATGATGTCCTTGGATGCCATTATCAGACCAATCACCTCCATGCATTTAGCCACAGATGGATGAAAGGCAGACTGGAGAGAAAGGCAGGAAGCAAGAATTTTGGTTTTTCTGACCTCCATCAGGAAAATCTTCATGGACAGGGAATCTATTATAGTCCCTAGGAAACACACCTTGGTAGATGGAACAAGAAAACTTTTTTCCAAATTCACCTTCCAACTATAGGAACGTAGAAAAGACAACAACATCTCTGTATGAGATTGGGCTATTTAAAAAAATGACGCCTGGACCAAGATATCATCTAGATAAGGCACCACAGCAATTCCCTGGTATCTGATCATAGCCAATAGCTTACCCAATGCAGGGAATACTGACAAAGCCGCAGTTACTGCAGAAGAACCTGAGCAGCAAAATTCCTAGGTAAATAAACACCCCAGGTGGATGCTTTACTACCTGTCATAGACCTGTAGGTAAAGAAAGAACAGAGTAACCAACTCTGGCTTTCTGCAAAGGGGTAGCAAGTTGTTAAAATCAAAGAGTTCCTTTTAACTACTAAAAGCCACCACTACTCTTACTCAAGAGATTGATATGGACACAGCTAGACCCCAATCCTTGCTTGCAGGGAAAAGTACCCATAAAAGGATTCAAATATTCAGACACCAACTTCGCACAACCTCCATTGACAGAGGCAAAGAGAATGACTGGGGATTATAGGTAAGGCAGTTACACTTAACAGCTTTGCTGGGGTGCTCTTTGCCTCCTCCTGCTAGCCAGGAGTTGAATATCCCACTAGTAATTGGAATGGCGTTGTGGACTCTCCATGTCAAAGGAAAGAAAGAGCCCTTTACATTTAATCAAACACGATAGCAGCTTTTTGGCTGTTTCTCAGAGCTAAGAATGTGTTTTCGGCTTAATGAATAAAGCCCTATATTTTCTTGGTTACCACAACCCATTTTCTTTAGACTTTTTTAACAAGTTTTTTTAGCCGATTTTACATTTATTAAGGGCTAATTTATGATTGTCTCGCTAAAATTTGCGCATGAGTGAAAAGGGGTAATTACATGTATAGGTTAAAAGTAAATGCGTTTGCTCAAATGTAATTTAATTAAATGTGCGCATCAAAAATACATATAAAAGTACAGTCACACTCATAATAACACTATTATGATTTTAAAAAATTGTGATAAAAAGTTATAAGGGCTCAAAGATATGAGGTCTCAGGTGTTAGAGAAAAAAGGACTGCAAAATCGCTTTAACATAGAGATAGATACTGTACATATATATTTATTAATATGTGTGTACATATGTATTTATATGCGTATATACAGTATGTATTTACAGACATATACACATATAAACACATAAATATAAATACAAATTTAGACAATTATATAAATGCATTGGAGTCCTTTGCAGTTAAAGGGACACTGAACCCAAAATGTATTATTTTGTGATTCAGGTAGAGCATGCAATTTTAAGCAACTTTCTAATTTACTCCTATTAGCAAATGTTCTTCAATCTCTTGGTATCTTTATTTGAAAAGCAAGAATGTAAGTTTAGATGCTGGCCCATTTTTGGTGAACAACCTGGGTTGTTCTTGCTGATTGGTGGATAAATTCATCCACCAATAAACAAGTGCTGTACAGGGTTCTGGACTTTCTTATTCAAATAAAGATAGCAAGAGAATGAAGAAAAAATGATAATAGGAGTAAATTATGAAGTTGCTTAAAATTGCATGCTCTATCTGAATCACGAAAGAAAAAAATTGGGTTCAGTATCCCTTTAAGTAGATGAAAACATGAAAAATCATATCTATACAATATTCATATTTAATAAGGCACCAACTTCTGGTGATGACATCATCAAAAAAAAAAAGAAAAATTAGAAAAAAGTACTGAAAACAGATTTCCACATCAAAGTAGACAACAAGGGGGCAAAACTGCATCCTTGTGCCATACATTCTGTACACAGATCATCCAAAAAAACCACAAAAAACTATCCGTTGTCATGGCAACAGATAAACAAAGACTTACACAGTCACTACAAAAACGGAAGTTGCTGCCTCCTGTCCCTAGGTTATTTACATATATACATAAACAAAAGTACTCATTTTAAGTACTAATCAAACTCACAAATGCCCAGGGTGCCACCATATGTAAATTATAAATCCACTCAATCTCTCTTTTGAGTAGTAATTTATTACCATCCCCACCCCTGGGGGGTCTGTTGACTTGATCAATGGGCATACAGTGAAGGTCAGAGACCGCATGCTTCTCTTGCAGAAATGCAATGCCACTGGCTGGTCACTCTTTCCCTTCTTCTGGGCTTGTCTTATGCTTGACCGATGATTGGTCATTCTGTCCTTCAGGGTGCACTCCATTTTGCCTACATAGCTAAGGCCACACGGGCATTTAACAATGTAGACCACCATCTGCGATGAACAGGTTAATCTATGCTTCAAATAAATCCTCTTGCCCGTCTTAGGGTGTTTGAACGAATTGCCCACAATTAGGCTGTTGCAAGTTATACATCCATATTATCTATGGCACCCTGGGTTAATGTCCCAACTCCTGACGTCATAACTTCGAAATGGGTCAGTTCAAACCAGGAGGTCCTTCAAACTCTTTCCTCTCCTATACCCAATCAGAGGGCCAGTTTTGAAAACACCCTTCAGAGAGTCGCCTGTAGATAAAGTGTCCCCATATGTGTATATTTATTGTTTCATCTGCTGAGTGACTAAATTAAACCTAGGGGTAAAGACACATGAAGGTGGTTCAGAGCTTGCAGCTCTCTTGGTCATCTTACTTCTTATTCTGGCACTCTCAACACTTTTAAATGAAAAGCCACGATCAAGGAATTTGTTGGTCATTTCCTCCTCCCTAACCTTAATCTGTCCCTCATCAGAGACAATTCTATTAGTCCTTGAAAATTGGCTAATGGGCAAACTATCCAATAGTGATTTATGGTGAAAACTGGAAGCCAAAAGCAATGAATTTCTATCTGTATCCTTCACATATAGATTAGTCTGTAGCACCCCTCCCTGCTTCACTACCATCACATCCAAATATGGGATATGAGTGTAGCTCGCACTCATAGTAAATCTGATTTTCAAGGGAATCCTATTTAAATTGTTAATAAACTCAGTCAGTTTTTCCATAGTATCTGTCCATACAAAAAACAGGTCATCTATATACCTACAGTAACCCTGTATCTTGTCACCAAATTTAATATCTCCCAAAATGTGTTGCTGTTCATATTCAAACATAAACATGTTGGCCAATTATGGGGCCACATTCAAAGTCATCGCTGTCCCAACCCTTTGTCTATAGTATGACTTCTCAAATTTAAAAAAATTATTAGACAAAACAAAATCCACCAGTTCCAATAGAAAACCACTACAAGAATCATTATACTGACCATTTTTCTGATAACCTCCAACAGACTATCAATACCCTCTTGTATGTCAATGTTAGTGTAAAGACTAGAAACGTCTAAGGTTACTAAAATCATACCAGGCCTTATTTCACCAATATCTTTTAACCTTTGCAAAAACTGAGACATGTCTTTTACCACAGTCACTAACTCCCATACACAGGACTGAAGGTACAAATTTATAAACTGTGCAATAGGCTGCATCACAGATCCCCTAGCCGACACAATTGGGTGGCCAGGGGGTGCCAACGGATTCTTATGATTTTGGGTATGCAGTATAGTATGGTTCTGATGGGAAATTTCTGAGTCAAAAATAAAGCAGTTTCCTAATTAATATGCCCCCCTGCAACACCCGTACTGATCAATCTATCTGCTTCTTTTTTATGTCAATTGTTGGGTCACGGTCTAGCTTTTCATATACTGAAATATCAGTCAGTTGTCTCAGAACTTCCGTTCGATAGGAGCTATTGTTTTGGACCACAATGCCCTTAACCCTTATCGGCCCCCCTAATCACAATATTGTTATATTTCTTTAAAGTGTCAAGTGTGTCTAGTTCAGGTTTAGTTAAATAAAAAAAACATTTCCTAGGGTATATCATGACATCTTGTCTAACCCTACGACAAAAGGTAGAAATGATGGCATTAGTACTAGAGAAGTCCCTAATACTTTTCAACCCAAAAGTCAGATCTATTTTCTGTAGACCCACTAAACCTCTCTTTAACAGTCAAAAGCCTCTGCATCTTAAATAATTCAATATCAACCTCTAGGTTATTTGGAACATAAGACGATATGAAATTCAAACCATTTGACAACAATAACTCCTCAGACTCTGACAGGGTATAGTCAATCAAATTATATATTACTTTTTGTTCCCTCGTCTAGCACTTCTTAATCTTGTGCCTATAACTTCCCCTCTACTGGTTCTCCTGCATCTGGGTCCGACCCATGCTCCCAAAAAATCTCCTTCTGGGTCCTCTCCTCCAGTTAGGCACACCCTTTAGACTGCCCATCGATAACATAGACTGAGTGGGTGTAATGGTTATATAGATATTACCCTGTGATTCTAACTCTCTCTGAGTCCCACTGTTGCGGCTTTCACAGGGTTAATGATACGTAATGTACAGTGTACCAGTGTCCCATGATTTACTAACTGGTTATAAAAACAAAGGCTTACCGCACTAAGCAAAGTCCTGTCAGGAGAATCTAGGGAAAGTTCTCTTCCAATTGTTACCTCCATTTGATGACAGCGTCTGCTTCTCACAGCTTGTGGCGTGTACCACTCAACTCACACTAAGCGTGTAGTGGCGCTTTGGTGCTGACACTGTTAGACACTGTTAGACCGGCATTGGCTGTAACACTTAGACTGCTGGGGTTCTCCACAACAATGTTG
This sequence comes from Bombina bombina, assembly GCF_027579735.1. Lineage (NCBI taxonomy): Eukaryota > Metazoa > Chordata > Amphibia > Anura > Bombinatoridae > Bombina > Bombina bombina. The sequence goes on along the minus strand of NC_069508.1, from coordinate 113,215,681 downwards.
TGGTCTCAGTGTAAATAGGCCAGGAGAGATTCTGAAATTTAAAAAGTTCAATTTATTGAATACATTATATTAAAAACGTAAAGGGCACAGCAGACAGGTACTGCAGATGTTGCGTTTCCTGCCTCTAGGGCACTTCATCAGAGCTTGAAATCAAGTGTGCTGACAGATGTTACATTGCAAAAGGTGGTGTTTGTTTCAACCAATCAAAGCATATGGGAAGTATCTAAACCAATTTAACCCATTCACAGCCACCTCCTAATTTTTGCATGCGAATACATACAAATATAGTTATATACAAAATACATCTTAACAACATTATATACACTTAAAAACATATAATTCATATATCGAAAAGCGAACAAGAATGCAATACTCTTATGTTGGTCATCACTATATACTGGGCAAATAAAGTGTGTTTATCCTGATAGGTGACACATATAACCACATCCAACAACTCTAGTAGTGCATATTAATTAACATATATGAAAGAGAAATGTAAGTCATTATTTAAAGGCATCTATACATTGAGATTGTTTGTGTGCATGTGTCCACCTACCTAAAGTTCACATATAAATAAGGTTAACACCCAAATAAGAAAGACAACAGTCTCCTCACTGATCAGACTCAAGTGGGGTCTAACCCCTAACTATAGAGAGTATGCTAATATTATTATTATTTGGTGACAAGCCGTAAGCCAAAACAAATAAATCAAATAATGCTATCTTATAAGCATGTATAGAAGATAAATGCAAGTCATTATTATATAGTGTTGTCAGGGTACCTGTGAAGTAACATTAAATAAACTAAAGATGTATCACATAATTTAATATTTCATTATAGCTAATATCTAATTTGATATAAAATGGCCCCCTCACTGCTGATTAAGACAAGATGAGGACAAAAGGAAAACATTTGTCTCAATTAGTGAAGGCAGATTTATTCAAATGAACGCCCACATATGGAGTTTCCTGCCCCAAAATGTATAATAAAAGTCCAGATAGGTAATGACCCATGTGGAGATCACAGTCGCACTGTCTGCAATGACTCTTTGAAACTTGGCCTTTGAAGCTCAGGAAGATAGTAATTAACATAATGGCTCACTGGATTCTCTTTGCAGACTGAATACACATTCTTGTCTAAAAGGAACATATGCCAAAATTCACTCACAGGCAGATGAAAACAGTCTGGGATTTTAAATAACCTATATTATACATTTTCAAAACCCTTAATTTATACCTTAGTATGGTAAATGTAAATAGATAGAAGACTGTCCTGTATTGGATAGATGTCTGCTGTATTGAATGGCTGCATTGGTGAATTTGAAATGTTTTCTAGAGTCTCAGAGTAATAACATCTGTTTCTTTATATTTTTCAGACACATAATAACCCAACGAGATGGTGACTAGGAAATGCAATATATATGTACCAGTATATCAAATGAACTGATGTACAAAATAAGTCAGATAAACATATATATTTTATTGATTTATACTACTAGTCCCTCCTAAAAATGCAACTTTAAAGGCATCTAATAAGTGCATATGTAATTGGTGCTGTAAATTATATCAAATGTTTTATAAACTCAGCAAGAGATATACAGATATGTAATATTTATATTAATATGGAATAATAATCCAATATAAATATAGCTATATGAAATTACAACTGAATACTAATCTCAAGGTATGTATGTGACATTAAGATGATAACCAAGATATTAGTTAGCTCCATGCTGAAGGTATTGTGGTCCTTTTAAATCATTTCATGGAAAATGTGATTTTTAAATGCATTGTAAAATATTGCTAGAGATATGCTCATGTTTTGTCTCTATAAATACATGCTAAGTTATATTAGATAGGACATATATGTTGACCAGATAAGTTTATTAATATCAGGAAATAATGAGTACATTAAATATACAATTAAAAGATATACAAAGCTGTTAGCAGTGTTGAAAATAAAACTGGATTTCTGGGTGTCTGCTGCCCCTTAGAGGACTAAAACTGGTATGACAGCCAAACGAATTAACTGTTAAAACATATGCAAAACCAAATAAGCCAATAAGAGACAAGCTCTGAGAGCCAACCAGGGACAAACTCCATTAAGGGCAAATAGGAAGACAAGCATTTGGTAAGGGCGTATCCAAAAAGTTCACCAATGATTAGAATAAAAAATGTGGAGTTTATCACGTGATATATTCTCTTGCACAGAGAAAAAAAAAAGGTCTATGCTGCTGAGTTTTTAACTCTCTGACTCATCTTGCTGCCTTGGTTTACAGAAAGCAACATTGGGCCTAAACCTTTTATTCTCTCAATTGCAAATATATTTCTTATTTATGAGGTGGACTGGATTTATCTGAAAAAGCTGAACTCCAAATTAGTTTATTTGATAATGTATATAATTGCTCTATATTTTTAATGTTTTAAATCAAAGGTATTCTAAAGCTATAGTTAGATTGCAGTTGGTAATTTTAAGAGCATATTTGGTATTTTAAGTTATATTCATAGTCCTGCGTAGTTTAAAGCTAGTCACATTAATACTAAATAATGTTATTTGCTTGATAAAGGTCTTTTGTATTTCATATCTCTATGTCAGGTTTCTTATTGTGAAATTTCATATAAATGTGTTATTGTGGTTAAATCTCTGATTGTTGCAAATTAAGCAGAGTAAGTTTGTAATCCATATTGGGCATTGAATTAGAGTTATTGGCTAAATATAAAAGATTCTGATATTTTATTGTTATATTTTAATGTGATTCATTGTAAGTAAGGTTAATTTTAGAGATATATTTTGTTTTGTTTTGTAAAGAATATTATAACAGAATAAGGCCTAGATTTAGAGATCGGCGTTAGCCGTGAAAACCAGCGTTAGAGGCTCCTAACGCGGGTTTCTTACGGACTCCGGTATTTAGAGTTCAGTTACCGACACTCAAAAAACACCTAACGCTCAAATTTCTACCGCCACCTCAGACCCAGTAGTAAACATATACCGACAAAAAAAACATCCACGAATCACAAAACAAATATTACACAAAGTACACTTACACTCATACAAACACTACACTATATTTATTTTTCAGATTTAATAATTTTTCATCAAAATACAAAGGATTAAAGTTGCGAGATTCCGGGTGTTAGAAAAAAAACAACACAAATCCATTTTCCCATTGACTTACATTGACACACGGGAAAAGACCCTCATATACCTACATCTAACTAATAACATTATCACAAACATACACTCATTGATGCATACAAACAATATACACCACATGACATACACAAAATATTTATTTATCACAAAAAGAACACGATTTAGTTACTTTTTCACACAAGCTCATGACGTCATTCACTTTACGAGGAAAACCAGTCTTAGAAAAAAAACAAGCACAAATTTTAGAGCCTCCATTGACTTCTATTGGGAAGACGTGCTCGTGCACGCGAAACCCTCATTTCCCTAACGCACGCAAATAGCGTAGACAGAAAAACTCCAAATACCAGCGCTAGAAAAGACATGATTTCATGCGTTAGACACAGCTATTATAAATAGATCAAAAAATGACTATTTCCCTATGGTGGATTTATGGATTTTACTGTTTGAATATTCACAACACCATTAAATTGTTTCATACTTTTATATTACATCAACTACAAATCAACATCACTAGTAACAAACTTTTTTAAAAAAAATATTACATTTAAACGGACACAAAAATAATTTAAACTTTTCAGGATTCACAAACAGTACACAATGGGAAACACCTCTTATTTACCTTTATTATTGCATTTCATTTATTCAACTCATATGCTTGCAGCAACAGCATATCTACATAGGCTTAACACATGATCACTCATGGATGCACATACATTACTTTTAACATTCACTCATACATGTGCATTCAAATGATGGGGGAAAAACACATTACATTCTCTCGAGGAATCACAAAACACAACATATGGATTTTACTGTACTTTTAACATCATGATTCCATCACCAGAAACCATTAGGAATTACGTGCAACAAGAACATCATTACACAAGATTACAGATGTCACTTTATGGGAAGGAACAACAATGCCACACCGCTATATAGAAGTCAGCATATGTGGGACACAATCACAATATATACGTACGGGAAGTTCGGAATTATTATTGCGATTTTAAAGGGACGCATACAATATTGACAGCTCGGCAATCACTTATATATACAATACTACAGATGGCAGACGGGAAGTTCGGAATTATTATTGCGATTTTAAAGGGACGCATACAATATTGACAGCTCGGCAATCACTTATATATACAATACTACAGATGGAAGACGGGAAGTTTGGAATTATTATTGCGATTTTAAAGGGACGCATACAATATTGACAGCTCGGCAATCACTTATATATACAATACTACAGATGGCAGACGGGAAGTTCGGAATTATTATTGCGATTTTAAAGGGACGCATACAATATTGACAGCTCGGCAATCACTTATATATACAATACTACAGATGGCAGCTGTTACTTTATCGTTTACAAACAATATTGCAGCAACATTGATCGATCACATTCGATGCACATTATACACAACTATGCACTTTCATTCATGTTAGCCTGGACGTGTGCTTGTTACTATAACATCGCGTTTAAGAAATATTGATTACGCATACGATCAAACATTACAAACATGCACTGTATGTGTGAAATTTTACACTTTCACATTGAGATTCATTGTTTGAAAATAACATTTCAGCAAACAACAAATAAACGCCCACTGTGAAAGCATTCGCGCCGCTCACATACAAACAGGTGAATACAATCAGCAATCATTACAAACTCACTACCATTGGACTAATTGTACTATAAATCCCCCAAACAACATGGCCAATGCATCACTTGTGATCCACATCAGATCAAGTGCTTACCTTGTTACGCTGTTTTGAAAGATGGATGACGATGACATGGTAGACGCTGCTGGTGCTGCTATTGGCGAACTAGCTGTTGGTCGAATCAGGCAGCCTCGGCGGCTCAGACCGAGACGAAGGGGTCGTCTGGTTCGAGGTCCTCGTGTCTACAGGGTGAGACCCACCTTGGAAAACATGAGCGACTTTGATCGCGAACAGCTCATTGGCCTTTACGATCTTCTTAAACCTCATTTGGAGCCACGTATAAGAATAAGGACTGCTGTTCCCGCCATGAGTAAGATGCTAAGCTGTCTATACGTCCTGGCCTCCGGGAGTTTTCAATCTGGACGCCATGGTACGTATCAGTAAGCAATACATAGGATTCCCACAGAATGATGGTGATTGGAGGCGCCTGAAGCGGGAATTCTTTGATATTGCTCAATTGCCCAATGTCTTGGGAGCCATAGATTGTACCCACATTGCGCTGCATGCTCCAGTTGATGACTTGCCCTTCAGAAATCGCAAACATTTTCATAGCCTCAATGTGCAGTATGTTTGTGACGCACAGATGAGGATTATGCATGTGTGTGCGAATTTTGGAGGGGCTAGTCATGATGCCCGCATCCTCTCTCTGTCGTCCCTGTGGAGACAGTTTGAGGAAAGACAAATGCCCCCTGGTTATCTCGTTGGTGAGTATTTGTGCACAACATGGTTAATTAGTTTGACAATTGCCACTGTAGTTTTAAAATGTTAGCGTAATGTTCAGCTATAGGATGCAATTTAACCATATATTTTCCCCCCGCTAATGTCTACTTTTAGTTCAATGCAGATATGTAACATGTCTTACATTAAATGCTCAGATAGAGAATGTAATGTAACCATGTAGTTAGCATTTTACACAAGGCTTGATTTAGGAGAAATATGCATATGTAGCATGTCTTAGCTGAAATGGGAACATATTAGCTAATGCAATTTAACCATGTCATTGTCTCTTTCCGCAAATGTCTTTTAGTTCAATGCAGATATGTAGCATGTCTTACCTTAAATGCTCAGATAGAGAATGTAATGTAACCATGTAGTTAGCATTTTACACAAGGCTTGATTTAGGAGAAATACGCATATGTAGCATGTCTTAGCTGAAATGGGAACATATTAGCTAATGCAATTTAACCATGTCATTGTCTCTTTCCGCAAATGTCTTTTAGTTCAATGCAGATATGTAGCATGTCTTACCTTAAATGCTCAGATAGAGAATGTAATGCAACCATGTAGTTAGCATTTTACACAAGGCTTGATTTAGGAGAAATACGCATATGTAGCATGTCTTAGCTGAAATGGGAAGATAGAGAATAATATTGAACTAGATATTTTAAAGTTAAAATAAACATTTGTTAATGGATTATCGTGTACAAAATTTTTTATTGTACTACAAATACTATTTTGAGGATTCTGTTAGAATTATGTTCTGTTCATAATTTATAGGTGATTCTGGGTACATGAGCCGGCCTTGGCTCATTACCCCCTTGCGTAGCCCGACTGATGTGTCTGAGGAGCGCTACAATAGGGCTCATAAGAGAACCAGGGCGGTGGTTGAACGGATGTTCGGGCTCCTGAAGATGAGGTTCAGGTGCCTGGAAAGGTCGGGAGGAGCCCTCCAGTACAACCCAAAGAAGGTGGCTAAGATCGTTGTAGCCTGTAGCGTCCTGCATAATATTGCACAGCGGGCTGGGATGCTGCAGACCGTCCGGCCGGACAGAAACCTCCTCAGAGATGAGGAGGATGATCCTGTTCTAGAGGGGCCATTCCAGGACGAGGGGCTCAATGTCAGAGCAGACATCATCAACCGCAACTTTAGACGGTAAAGAATAGAAGTTAGACTGGAGTATTATCAATAGATGTGAACTCTAGGGAAATGACAAGTAGAGAATTGTGCAAACATGTTAGGATTGTTCATCAAATGCTAAAAATGTGTTTCATTTATTAATATAGGTGATGCTCTGGCCATTGGGTCCTGTAGCGAGTCTTTGCCACCTGGTTTTTAAAGAGGACATCAGCTGGTAAGTATAAATGTCTTGACTATTGCTGGCATGAATTGTACACAAATACATCATATGGCATACATTTTATAAACTAGTATTTAGTTTACACATTACTTAAAATGTAAATATTCAGAAAGGGATCCTCTAGCATGACTATGGTTCAATGTCACACATTAGAGGTTTGTTCTGCTCAATATGACTCATCTTCACACTTGATAGAACATAACACAAGATGCTACACATGCTTAGTATGCTAGTGACAGAAATTTCTTATGAAATGGGGGGTGGGAGAGGGCTACAGAAATGATTCACACACTTGTAGTAATTTTGAATAAACTCTTTATGCCATTAGGGAGCTGACTTAATCTAAAGACTGAAAGGGAAGAATTAGAAGCCTGACAGTGAAGATTGCCCAGACTGACAGTGGAAAAAGCCAAGATTGAAATTGAAGTATACCAATGGGATCATGTCTGGCATTATCTTTCAAATCTGCTGACCTTGAAAACCATACAAAGACATGTTCACATGGTAAGTGCCAACTATTTGATAGAATAAGGCTGTTGAGGCATCCTATTGGAGACACTTAGATGATTTTCAATTTTTTAGATGGTATTTCACAGTCCTCTATTTTTGAAATGATGAATAAGACACCTATTGAAGATCAACTGTTTACCCCTGAATTGACTTTCAAAGACCATGCATTATCCAGGTTGGTGTACCAATGCATGCTAGTTAAGAATCACAGGAAGAATGTGGAATATTAGTAGCTTACATACATTAGTCATATTTAGTTCTTAATTAGATATTTAGGGATCACAATCAGACACTTAGATGAATTTCTAATTTTTAGATGGGATTTCAGTCCTCTATTTTTGAAATGATGAATAAGACACCTATTGAAGATCAACTGTTTACCCCTGAATTGACTTTCAAAGACCATGCATTATCCAGGTTGGTGTACCAATGCATGCTAGTTAAGAATCACAGGAAGAATGTGGAATATTAGTAGCTTACATACATTAGTCATATTTAGTTCTTAATTAGATATTTAGGGATCACAATCAGACACTTAGATGAATTTCTAATTTTTAGATGGGATTTCAGTCCTCTATTTTTGAAATGATGAATAAGACACCTATTGAAGATCAACTGTTTACCCCTGAATTGACTTTCAAAGACCATGCATTATCCAGGTTGGTGTACCAATGCATGCTAGTTAAGAATCACCGGAAGAATGTTGATTATTGGTAGCTTACATACATTAGTCATAGATATTTAGGGATCACAATCAGAAAAAGGAATACATATTATAGTTGATATAGAGGTATTTGAATGGACATGAAATATGACATTTATGTTCAACATATATATTATTGAAATGTGATATACATTTTTATGTATAATTAGAAAATCTGATTTTTATTTTTTATTTTATTACACAATATAATGTTTTTTTTTTTTTAATATAATAAATATCTTTTAAAAATGTTCAACAAAGTTAGAGCATAGACACAAGATGATTGTAAATGTATTTTATGAATCTTTGACTACGTGTGTATTAACTTTGTTAAAACAAAATTTTTACATTTCAGATTGGCATCTGATGACTTCCAGGAATATTTTTTTCTTTTTGGTTCAGAAACTATTAAATTTTAAATTGTTAATAATAAACATTTTAGTATTAAATACACTCTTTGGAACAGATTATAATAAATATCCATATAATCTGTCAATAAAAAACAATTTGACTCCCATGACTGGTAGTTGTCTATTTGACAAGCACATGCATAAGATCAAATAATGCATTTATTGTTGAAAATCCACTGATTCCGAGAATATTACATTAAAATATCTTTTTTAACATTCATTGGGGAGTGAGATCCATTGATGCTTTTCTTTTGAAATTCTTAGATGTTAAAATAATTTCGGATATGTAGTCAATTTCTCAAAAATTATTTGTTTTCACTTTTAAGAAGGGGAAGTGGTTCAATTACATTAAAGTGACAGTGTTGTTGAATGTAAAATTAATTTTATAAGATCTTGTATCTTCCTTAGGTATCTCAAAACATTATTTGCTAAATTATTTAAATTTTTACATTTATAAATGGTAGGTCATTTAACTTGATATTTTTCATAAGCTAGTTATTGTATGCCAGGTTAATCGATTTGATTTTCTAGTCGAGTCATTTAACTATAGTTAATAATATTATGTAGTTTTTAAAATCTTACCTCTTGGGTTAGACATCACATATCTATATATAATTTTCATTCCCCTTTAGTTTATTTTGACAATGTTAAATCAACATTACAAATGGTTTTGTCCTTAAAGGGACATTCACAAAGTATATTGTGTATTAATTTTTAAAATAATTCATAAAAGAATTTAAACATATTTAGAAAGTACTATAGAATTACATTCAGTCTTTAAATATATTTTGAAAAAAAAACATCAATGCACATATCTTAGTCAATTACATAAGGTATCTATGTGCAACCAACAATCAGCATCAAAATAGCCTATGTAGATATGTATTTAATCCATAAATATATATAATTACAATCTAATGATTGAATACCAAAACATATTAAGTTGTTCAAATATTATAATCTTATCCAAAATGCATACATAACATATAGCTTAATGTCCCTCTAAGCTGAAGACTCCGAAATACCTCCTTTACAATATATATTTCAGTCAGTGTGTAAAACAATCCAGAAGTTAATCTAAATTTGATATACTCATATGTTATACTAATTTTTCAAAAGGAAGGTGCCTAGGTTTCTGATATTTCAAGCATTATTGTGAAATGTTTATTTAAAGGGACATGAACTAAAAATATACTTAAAGGGAGACAGTTAAAACATTAATGATTTATACATTCTGAATGAGTATTCTATTTTAAGCAACTTTAAAAATTGTCTCATATTATGAATGCTCCTTGTGATGTTGCTATCATTACTTTAAAAATAATGCATAAAATAGATAATTTATTTGCTTCAGTACTCTGGACTGAACTTGTTTTTTTGTGGTGGATTAATTTATCCAACAATCATCAAGGACAACCCAGGTTTTTTGAAACAATTGTCCGTAATCTCAAATATCATTATTGATTTGCAAAGAAAGATAATAAGATAATTGTTAACATTTGAGAATCGGATTAAATTATAACATTGATTAACATTTCATGCTCAATCTGAATCACCAACGCTAAATTTGTTTGGACAGTGTCCCTTTAAGAGATTTAAATAGTGTATTTACTTCTCTTCCTATCTTGACATACTTTGCTTGAAAAGCATATTGAGATAGGCTCAGTAGATGAAGATTGGTGGATGCACAGAGATGCCTTATGTGATTGGCTCAACCATGTGCATTTAAATTTCTTCTGTTGAGGATATCTAAATACTAAGATAAATTGATTTACATTTTAAAGTCTAAACAATCTTCTATCTCTACAGATCATTTGATACAATTGTTTGTTTGTAATGTCTATTTAAAAATAAAGACGCCATTGCACAATAACATATATGAGCACTTCAGACAAATACAAGCTCGAGGTTTATTTACTAATAACAAACAAACCTGTTGTTTAACATTTATAAACAGATTATCCAAGTTACTGACATTATAACCTGAATTTGAACATTCAGATATATTGCGTGGGAAACGCATCTTGAAACACCAGATTAGCATCTTTAAACATTAGAGTCTAATGTCACGCAATAGCACACAATCAATGTGCATTATGAAATACATTTAATAGAGCAATATCAATACTTCACAATAAGTCAATAAATGGATTTTATGAACAATAAAGACATACAATATTAAATGTGTATTTGTATTAAAGAAACAGACCGTTATTAAACCGAGAAATGTCTACAACATTTAATAATGTGACAGTATTAGATTTTAAAGAGAATTTAATCATTAATATTTAACAAATCACGGATATTAAATCTGCGTCACACATATCCGCATGACAGGCCCATGAGCTACAAATAAGTCTACATGAAAAATGAAGTAACAGCACCACCATGAGGTATGTATAAGGAAGTTACTAAGATATGAAACATTAAGGAACGGCCAATCAGAGTTCATCACACAAACACAACTTGAGTCAGGATGGTCTCACAGACATTCTAACAATATTTCAAACTTTTATCCAATCAGATGTACAGATAACTTGTCCCATGGTGCATCTCATGTTTACTTCACCATATAAAAGTCCATTACACGTTGCCATCTTTGTCAGTTCTCTAATGCCTGCAGGCAGTATATCTGATATTTTTTTCAACACAAATTCTACAACCCAGCAGGCATGTCAGCTCCCAGGTTCACCAAGGAGGAGAGCGCTGCACTGGTCCACGCCGTCAAGGACTTTTATCCCCAGCTGTTTGGGAACAAGAGGAGGTTGACAGATGCACCTGTTAAGAAGGCCCTCTGGGAGTCTATCACCAATGCGGTTAGATTGGTGTGTGACGTCCAGAGGACCCAGGATCAGATCATGAGGAGATTCGGAGATATGAGGTTGCGGTTAACAAAAAAAGTCAACCTCTTAAGGGACTGGGTACAAGCCCGTAAAAGAGGTGGCAAAAGAGAGGCCCCGCGGAAACTGTACCTACTCCCTTATGAGGTGACTTTATGCGAGCTCCTCAATCTCCGGGGTCCCCAAAAGATTCATATCCTCGCCATCCTCGGCCTCCTCTTCTTCCCTCCCAGCTGTGGGATCTGAAAGTCCTGACGCGGGGGCCAGGGCAGCTACTTCTCCGTACGGTGGCCTGGGAGGAGATGGAGAATCTGAACCAGGTAATTTTCCAACTTCATATAATATCTTAATTTTTTTTTTTTATCAAAAAATGTGTATATAGTCAGATACTAAACCTATACAGATCTCACAACATACACTACATATGATGTTTAGATATCTGATTTTAGATTAGTGACACATGAAATAGGAATGATGTGTCTTGCGCTCTACAGAATATGCGTCACAGAGCGAAAATGGAATTTCGCATACACGTTAACATGGCTTTGCTGTAAGTGGCATTGCTTTATACATGTTGGTCAAATGACGGATGCGTAATTCCGCTTTGAATCATTGCGCAATGATCGCGAAAATGGAATTGCGCATACACGTTAACATGGCTTTGCTGTAAGTGGCATTGCTTTATACATGTTGGTCAAATGACGGATGCGTAATTCCGCTTTGAATCATTGCGCAATGATCGCGAAAATGGAATTGCGCATACACGTTAACATGGCTTTGCTGTAAGTGGCATTGCTTTATACATGTTGGTCAAATGACGGATGCGTAATTCCGCTTTGAATCATTGCGCAATGATCGCGAAAATGGAATTGCGCATACACGTTAACATGGCTTTGCTGTAAGTGGCATTGCTTTATACATGTTGGTCAAATGACGGATGCGTAATTCCGCTTTGAATCATTGCGCAATGATCGCGAAAATGGAATTGCGCATACACGTTAACATGGCTTTGCTGTAAGTGGCATTGCTTTATACATGTTGGTCAAATGACGGATGCGTAATTCCGATTTGAATCATTGCGCAATGATCGCGAAAATGGAATTGCGCATACACGTTAACATGGCTTTGCTGTAAGTGGCATTGCTTTATACATGTTGGTCAAATGACGGATGCGTAATTCCGCTTTGAATCATTGCGCAATGATCGCAAAAATGGAATTGCGCATACACGTTAACATGGCTTTGCTGTAAGTGGCATTGCTTTATACATGTTGGTCAAAATGAAATGTGAATTATTATATATGTGAAGAATACAGTATTCTTATTTTCAATATTATACATAATAAAAAAAGAAGAATCCAAATAAATTATAACATATGCCCATCAATTGATGAGAATGAAATAACACCAAAAAATAATTAAAGCTACAGTAAACAACACAACTGATTGAAAATAAGAGTACAGGATATATTTATCATGAATTGAATTGAGGAAACAATTAACTCATGGGACTACCAAAGGATTAATAGTTTTAAATTGATTTGCTAATAATGTAAAGATTTTAAACATGGCATGATTTGTATTAATGATATGCAATCCTCATTTAATATATTACAGATATGGATGTTGCTGCTGGATCCTTAAGGCAGGGCTTGTCACAGTATGGTATGTCTCATTTTAATTGATATTTGTCTTAGAAACATGGACAGAACATTACATACTAAATCCACATTGTTCAATATTTATATGTAATGTCCCTTTAATAGATGAAAATTAAATAATTATTCGGATATCCTTAAATAACATATTAGATTTGAATTGCATGCTCAATCCCATTCATTACATCAACATATGGAGTAGAGAATTCATTAACACCAACATTGTCAAATCAATATAATTTTATATTAAAGGGATACTGAGCTACAATTATTAATGTTGTCATTCAGATAGAGTATGCAATATTAATAAACATTTAAATATAATACTATCATCATATGTGAAATATTCTATTGCTAAATGTATTTTAAAATCAAGAATGTACGTTTATCTGCATCTCAATTTTGGTTGACCAACCTGGGTTTTTATTGATGATTGGTGGATACCTTCAACAAACAATATATATTGAATACAATATTGCTTATGTGCCTTTAAGATTAAAATGTAGCAACATTAAAATTATAATAGGAGTCAATGTTAAATCATTTTGAATAGTTTGAACAGAGAAATCAATGATTTAAATAAATCATGTCAGTGTCCCTTTAATAAACAATAGATTCATTCATCTTTACATTCTTTGGATTAAACAATAATGATATATAATTCACATATTCACTGTTGGAGTTACTTTATAGATATCAGCATACTCTAACAGCACCATGATTACATATTTGTACTAATCAATTTGGTTTTGTATTGTGATAAATATGTGTTGTGTCCTAAACAAGATTACTGTACATTGCACAAATGGCTCGATGTGCCACATGTGTTTGTTTAGATTTGTCAACAGCTGTTCTTCAAAATGTGGTTTGTGTGTATTCTTTTAAGAACATTGATCAATGGGTATATTTAGATATGCAATAGCATCGTATGAGATGAGTTTGATGTCTAATATAGTCTGAAATTAAACATATGTTCAATACATCATTTTTAACAGAATCCCCTTGATTCAATCAAGCATTTTTTTATTTAATGACTGCTCTATTCTTCACATTTTCAAGTTGATTAATCTTAAAATTCGATACAGATGTGATTTAGTGATATCCCAAATGTGTTTACTAATATATATCTATATCATTCATAGAGAGAGTTGGTGTGGGGAGCCCACAGGAATCCAGCAGTGACACAGAGCCACCTTTGCGGTCTCCTGGTAAGTCCATTGACTCATTTATATGTCATTGAAGGTGTATTGGTAATCAATATTATGAGCATGATTCTGATGAAGCATAACATTTGAAACAAACATATAATTTTCTCTTCTGATTATATATTAATTTTCTTTTAATATTGAAAGATTAATAATTAAAACTTTATTAGTCTACACATTTGTTATTCAGAAGATGTATAGCATATGTTTGTTTCCATGTTCATTTTTGACAACAGTCATCAAGTGATACACACATGAGAAATCTTAAATGTTCTATGTACTATGCTTTTATGATTTTTAAATTAATACAAACAATACATCGAAAATCTGAATCATTGAGAATAACAAATCTAATGTAATTTGTATGCTCCATCAAAATGATGTAAATCATAACTTTGGGTGTGTATATCTTTAATGCAACATTGATGTGTGTCTTTGAACAACAGTAACATATGTTATAATATCTGTTCTTAACGTGTACACAACATGTTATGTTTTACAGAGATTGATTTAACATATGTGACGGAGGAGGAAGAGGCTGCCTTGGAGTCTAATGGTATGTGAAATATATCTATCATGTTTCCAACATGTTGCTTTTTTTGAAATCATTTCATTGAAGACATTCAAAGTCTACAGCTTTTGCACTTTAAAAAGGAATATTATTTGTCTGTTCAAATAGACTACTGCCCCCTTTCTATATCAGGCAGCATGAAAATATTATTTTTTTAAAAAAATGTATAATTTATGCCATCATTATGTCACATGCATATTCCAGGCCAAAACACAATAATAATGTTATAATTGTACAGACAGTAATTAATATTCATCTGAGTGCCTATATGCATACCATATCCTCATTTCATAATTGTTTACAAATTCAAACACACTTCTAAGTATATTGAAAACATAATCAATTTGAAATGCGTTGATTTGATTTCATGATGTATGAGATGTTAATATATATTTTTTAAATTTTCAGATGGATCCGCCACTTCTGGTCATCTGGTTTCCGCCCCTGCCCAGTCCCCTGACCAGTCACAGACCCCTGCCCATGCCCAGACCCCTGCCCATGCCCAGACCCCTGCCCATGCCCAGACCCCTGCCCATGCCCAGACCACTGCCCAGGCCCAGACCCCTGCCCATACCACTGCCCATGCCCAGACTCCTGCCCATGCCCAGACCCCTGCCGGCCCTTCCCATTTATCATTTCCTGCCCCTCCCAAAAAATGCCCCTACAACCCCCTTCACCACTCTCCCCGTATTATGGCCCGTACAGCTGCCCAGACCCCAACTCCCCACTCCCCAGCTGTACGGCCTACCCCGGAGCAGCAGCTCATCCCTCCCCAAGCCAATCCCATCCCTCCCCAAGCCAATCCCATCCCTCCCCCCTGTCTCAACCTTCATTGTCCTGGGTGTCGGATTGTCCTTCCCAGGCACAGCTGTAAGTATCATTCAAAATCAACATTATAAGATACTTAAAGGTACACTGAAGGTAAATATTTTCTATTGTGATTCAAATAGAGCATGCAATGTTAATCAAATTTATAATTTACTACTCTTATGAATTATTCTTCATTCTCTTGCTATCTTTATTGAAACAAAGAAATGCCTATAATTAATTTTAAATAGAAAATAATTGTGGACATCATTTCTTTATTGTTGGATGAATGTATCCATCAACCAGCAGGGACAAACAAAGTTGAAAAACAAATATGGGCTGCCCTAAAAACCGACATTCTTGCATTCAAAATCTAGCTATAGAATTCAAACATTTAAAGAATATGTGTAATTTTTAAATATTTGTAATGTCATGCTCTATCTGAATCAGTCAATTAAATATTTAGGTTCAGTGTCCCTTTAATTTGATATCACTACATATACCAATCACCACTACTTGGATCCAACAATTTATGTACAAATGTTTATACATTATCTCTTGTCTAACCCAGTGGGAATGTAATTTCTTCAGGTTGCTATGTTTACACAGCTTGTCCTCAATGCCAAAATGTTTAAGGATAGGTGTGCCTACCACAGTATAATTAAAATATTTAAATTGCTAATGTAAGTACAATGTAAATCCTTTAACAAGATTTGATACACTCAAGCTGTATAAGTGGATCATCGAAAACCAATTAAAGGGGACAACATGTTTGAGTAAACTGTCCCTTTAATGATTTTGGTCTGTCTGAATAACATATTTCATGTGTAAAGAATCAATTTAAACTAATTGATGTAAAGAATGATTTGTCTTTATGATGACAATGTATCTTTGCTTATTTTTTCGTCTGTTGTGTAATTATCCTTAATATTTAATTTATTCTTTATTTTAGGCTGTGACTCAGCATGGCTCATGCTAGAAGGTATAGCAAGAGTAGAGCAGGCCGTGTTGAGGAACGCAGCTGTCCTGAGAGGGATGAACGACACCATGCAGGCCCAGCTCCGGGTTCAGGACTTGACTCTGCGTGAAATAATGCGATTAAGTTCAAGGCCTTAATCTGGAGCAAGACATGCACAGGACAATGAAGAGGATGACCAGTAAGTGGAGGATCTGGAGATGCTCCAAGGTGGCAGATAAGAATCCTCCGTCCACATGTTGATGTTTTTTTTATTGTTGCCATTTGGCCTTTTTCAAAGTTTATTGTTGTGCCTGTTGCACTCTTTTACCTTGTCATATGTCTCCAATGGGGTTATGCTGGCCCTTGGTAACTCTCTTCATGGACTGTGATGCACTGTGTTACCTTGTCATATGTCTCCAATGGGGCTATGCTGGCCCTTGGTAACTCTCTTCATGGACTGTGATGCACTCTTTTACCTTGTCATATGTCTCCAATGGGGCTATGGTGGCCCTTGGCAACTCTATTCATGGACTGTGATGCACTCTTTTACCTTGTCATATGTCTCCAATGGGGCTATAATGGCCCTTGGTAACTCTCTTCATGGACTGTGATGCACTGTGTTACCTTGTCATATGTCTCCAATGGGGCTATGCTGGCCCTTGGTAACTCTCTTCATGGACTGTGATGCACTGTGTTAACTTGTCATATGTCTCCAATGGGGCTATGCTGGCCCTTGGTAACTCTCTTCATGGACTGTGATGCACTGTGTTACCTTGTCATATGTCTCCAATGGGGCTATGCTGGCCCTTGGTAACTCTCTTCATGGACTGTGATGCACTCTTTTACCTTGTCATATGTCTCCAATGGGGCTATGGTGGCCCTTGGCAACTCTATTCATGGACTGTTATGCACTCTTTTACCTTGTCATATGTCTCCAATGGGGCTATGCTGGCCCTTGACAACTCTCTTCATGGACTGTGATGCACTGTGTTACCTTGTCATATGTCTCCAATGGGGCTATGCTGGCCCTTGGTAACTCTCTTCATGGACTGTGATGCACTGTGTTACCTTGTCATATGTCTCCAATGGGGCTATGGTGGCCCTTGGCAACTCTCTTCATGGACTGTGATGCACTCTTTTACCTTGTCATATGTCTCCAATGGGGCTATGGTGGCCCTTGGCAACTCTCTTCATGGACTGTGATGCACTCTTTTACCTTGTCATATGTCTCCAATGGGGCTATGGTGGCCCTTGGCAACTCTCTTCATGGACTGTGATGCACTGTGTTACCTTGTCATATGTCTCCAATGGGGCTATGGTGGCCCTTGGCAACTCTATTCATGGACTGTGATGCACTCTTTTACCTTGTCATATGTCTCCAATGGGGCTATGCTGGCCCTTGGCAACTCTCTTCATGGACTGTGATGCACTGTGTTACCTTGTCATATGTCTCCAATGGGGCTATGCTGGCCCTTGGTAACTCTCTTCATGGACTGTGATGCACTGTGTTACCTTGTCATATGTCTCCAATGGGGCTATGCTGGCCCTTGGTAACTCTCTTCATGGACTGTGATGCACTGTGTTACCTTGTCATATGTCTCCAATGGGGCTATGCTGGCCCTTGGTAACTCTCTTCATGGACTGTGATGCACTGTGTTACCTTGTCATATGTCTCCAATGGGGCTATGCTGGCCCTTGGTAACTCTCTTCATGGACTGTGATGCACTGTGTTACCTTGTCATATGTCTCCAATGGGGCTATGCTGGCCCTTGGTAACTCTCTTCATGGACTGTGATGCACTCTTTTACCTTGTCATATGTCTCCAATGGGGCTATGGTGGCCCTTGGCAACTCTATTCATGGACTGTGATGCACTCTTTTACCTTGTCATATGTCTCCAATGGGGCTATGGTGGCCCTTGGCAACTCTCTTCATGGACTGTGATGCACTGTGTTACCTTGTCATATGTCTTCAATGGGGCTATGCTGGCCCTTGGTAACTCTCTTCATGGACTGTGATGCACTGTGTTACCTTGTCATATGTCTCCAATGGGGCTATGCTGGCCCTTGGTAACTCTCTTCATGGACTGTGATGCACTGTGTTACCTTGTCATATGTCTCCAATGGGGCTATGCTGGCCCTTGGTAACTCTCTTCATGGACTGTGATGCACTGTGTTACCTTGTCATATGTCTCCAATGGGGCTATGCTGGCCCTTGGTAACTCTCTTCATGGACTGTGATGCACTGTGTTACCTTGTCATATGTCTCCAATGTGGCTATGCTGGCCCTTGGTAACTCTCTTCATGGACTGTGATGCACTGTGTTACCTTGTCATATGTCTCCAATGGGGCTATGCTGGCCCTTGGTAACTCTCTTCATGGACTGTGATGCACTCTTTTACCTTGTCATATGTCTCCAATGGGGCTATGGTGGCCCTTGGCAACTCTATTCATGGACTGTGATGCACTCTTTTACCTTGTCATATGTCTCCAATGGGGCTATGGTGGCCCTTGGCAACTCTCTTCATGGACTGTGATGCACTGTGTTACCTTGTCATATGTCTCCAATGGGGCTATGCTGGCCCTTGGTAACTCTCTTCATGGACTGTGATGCACTGTGTTACCTTGTCATATGTCTCCAATGGGGCTATGCTGGCCCTTGGTAACTCTCTTCATGGACTGTGATGCACTGTGTTACCTTGTCATATGTCTCCAATGGGGCTATGCTGGCCCTTGGTAACTCTCTTCATGGACTGTGATGCACTGTGTTACCTTGTCATATGTCTCCAATGGGGCTATGCTGGCCCTTGGTAACTCTCTTCATGGACTGTGATGCACTCTTTTACCTTGTCATATGTCTCCAATGGGGCTATGGTGGCCCTTGGCAACTCTATTCATGGACTGTGATGCACTCTTTTACCTTGTCATATGTCTCCAATGGGGCTATGGTGGCCCTTGGCAACTCTCTTCATGGACTGTGATGCACTGTGTTACCTTGTCATATGTCTCCAATGGGGCTATGCTGGCCCTTTGTAACTCTCTTCATGGACTGTGATGCACTGTGTTACCTTGTCATATGTCTCCAATGGGGCTATGGTGGCCCTTGGCAACTCTCTTCATGGACTGTGATGCACTCTTTTACCTTGTCATATGTCTCCAATGGGGCTATGGTGGCCCTTGGCAACTCTATTCATGGACTGTGATGCACTCTTTTACCTTGTCATATGTCTCCAATGGGGCTATGCTGGCCCTTGGCAACTCTCTTCATGGACTGTGATGCACTGTGTTACCTTGTCATATGTCTCCAATGGGGCTATGGTGGCCCTTGGCAACTCTATTCATGGACTGTGATGCACTCTTTTACCTTGTCATATGTCTCCAATGGGGCTATGGTGGCCCTTGGCAACTCTCTTCATGGACTGTGATGCACTGTGTTACCTTGTCATATGTCTCCAATGGGGCTATGCTGGCCCTTGGTAACTCTCTTCATGGACTGTGATGCACTGTGTTACCTTGTCATATGTCTCCAATGGGGCTATGCTGGCCCTTGGTAACTCTCTTCATGGACTGTGATGCACTGTGTTACCTTGTCATATGTCTCCAATGGGGCTATGCTGGCCCTTGGTAACTCTCTTCATGGACTGTGATGCACTGTGTTACCTTGTCATATGTCTCCAATGGGGCTATGCTGGCCCTTGGTAACTCTCTTCATGGACTGTGATGCACTCTTTTACCTTGTCATATGTCTCCAATGGGGCTATGGTGGCCCTTGGCAACTCTATTCATGGACTGTGATGCACTCTTTTACCTTGTCATATGTCTCCAATGGGGCTATGGTGGCCCTTGGCAACTCTCTTCATGGACTGTGATGCACTGTGTTACCTTGTCATATGTCTCCAATGGGGCTATGCTGGCCCTTTGTAACTCTCTTCATGGACTGTGATGCACTGTGTTACCTTGTCATATGTCTCCAATGGGGCTATGGTGGCCCTTGGCAACTCTCTTCATGGACTGTGATGCACTCTTTTACCTTGTCATATGTCTCCAATGGGGCTATGGTGGCCCTTGGCAACTCTATTCATGGACTGTGATGCACTCTTTTACCTTGTCATATGTCTCCAATGGGGCTATGCTGGCCCTTGGCAACTCTCTTCATGGACTGTGATGCACTGTGTTACCTTGTCATATGTCTCCAATGGGGCTATGGTGGCCCTTGGCAACTCTATTCATGGACTGTGATGCACTCTTTTACCTTGTCATATGTCTCCAATGGGGCTATGGTGGCCCTTGGCAACTCTCTTCATGGACTGTGATGCACTGTGTTACCTTGTCATATGTCTCCAATGGGGCTATGCTGGCCCTTGGCAACTCTCTTCATGGACTTTGATGCACTGTGTTACCTTGTCATATGGCTCAAATATTCCTTATTTTTACAAGATTATTTATAAACGTTGTTGATGTTTTCTTACATACTAATAAAAGACATGTCATTGCACAAATCTTTGTCCTCATTCTTCATGTTATTTTTTGAAAGCTCTAGTTTATCTTGTTGATCCTTAAAGGGACCTACCAAAAATAATTTTTTATAAAAAATCATATATGTAAGACAATTGTAAATGACTTTAAGATTAACATCTCCAATGTAATCTTATTATTTGTCTTTATATATTTTTCTCTTAGCTTTATCATTGCATGATTATGATTAGCATAGTAATTGTTTTATATATGTATATATAGATTGTTATTTGTGTATATATGTATATTTCAATTTTCAGATCCATGTGTGTATTTAGAAACTCTGCATGAATTGATGCACCTTTAACAAATGATCTGAGTATTGATACAATGATATAATCCCTGTAAAGTGTTCATTTTATTGAAATAGTATTTTCTATGTGTATCCTCTTTTTAAAAACAAAATCATGTCCCTTTAAGTGATGGTGAGCACAATTGTTAATGAATGTATTTCCATTTCTAAAGCGTTTTTATCCTTTTTACATGAACAAGGACATATAATCTTATTAATAAACAATCTTATTGTAATGTTGACAGCACATGTATTTCATTTTCAATTCTATCTTATTGTAAAAGTGTAACCAAATAAATCTCTGTGTGTAATGCAAATATTTTAGATGATGAATATTTTTTAACAAATATGTTAACAAAATACTTCTCCTCCCATATATGGCTATAGGTAGGCTGACCATATTTAAACTTGAATAAATGACACGTTTAATCAATCCATGTATAACTATTGTTATTCCAAAACAATCAAAACATATCTTAAAACATCAATGGCATATGTATTTCTCATGTGTATCTTTTAAATGTTAAAGATATACACCATAGCTATAGTTCAAGGGACAGTCAAGTCCAAAAAGATGATTCATGATTTGGTGACATTCCTAGATAGCAATCTAGACACATACTAGTTCCTAAAATATAAATACGTTTCTTAGTGATATGCCAAGCTGTCAACTGAGTCCTTGTATTGGCTGCGGTTTTTCAGCGATCTCGGATGCGCCATGTTGATTAAGACGTCACCTGCCAGACTGTCCAATGATTCCTTGTATTGACTGACGTTCTTACGTGATCAAGAATGTGCCTTTTATTGGATGGCGTTTTGACGCGATCAAGGATGCGCCTTTTTTTTGGGGCGTTCTTACGTGATCAAGAATGTGCCTTTTATTGGATGGCGTTCTTACGTGATCAAGGAAGCGCCATGTTAAGACGTCACATGCAAAGGTAAAAAAACGTCTGATTGGATTACGTAGTCCCGCAATATTTGTTTGTGCATGTTAAAAACGTTTGTGACTGCAGCCAATTTTAAAAACCTTGCGAATATGTATTATTTGCATCATGTTACATTGTTGACCCGTAGCTGATAAAGACCACCACATTCTCTTTTGCTGGATGTCTGGTTGAATAAACGAACGAAAGCAAAATGTTTTCATGCATATGATATTTTGAGGCAAGTGCAAATCTCTATAGTCCATGTTGTTTAATATGTTTGTCAACAATGTTCCTTTTTCAGAAAAATGACTGTTGTGTTTAATGTTAAAGATATCTAATTAATAAATATGCGCTATTGTGTTAGAATAAAGTAATCAATATGCATTTATCTTTATCATATGCTAAATATATGATGCCGACTTCTTCTAAATGTAATTTGGTTGTATATTTTATTAAAGGTTCATTAGACACTCACATTATAAATCAAAACCTTTTATTTTGTCTCTAGTTAGATAGTCCATTGTTTAACAAATACACGTTTCATTTTGCTTCTGTTCAAATAAAATGTAAGTAATTTTCAGACTCCTCGCCAAGCCTTTGAGTTTCATGTGAGTACCATCTCCAGCTTTCTCCTGTTTGTGTAAAGGGTCTTTTCATATGTTAATGATGGGGTATTGTCTTGTTTTACGGTTGTAATGGGGGTTCATCTATATTTTCAATAGAGCTAACCCGATTTTCTTTGAAAGTGTTTGAAGCTTTGTAATATTGATATCAGTATATGTTAATCTTGTTGTTTGTAGTAGTGTCTATTACATACAGTTCTGTTAAAAATATAGTATACTGTCCCTTTAATGCAAATGTTGATTTTTGTATCATGTATGAGTTCCACATTGTTTAATCTTCAAATATATTATTGTTAGCATATTTTCACCCCCCACTCCTAAAAGGACTTTAAACCATATTCATTGTTCAAACAAATGTCTTTCCAAAAAAAAAATTAACACAATAATGTCTCTTTAAGAAAATAGACTTTATTTAACACGTCAATATAAATCTGATTTCAATATTTATTTTTTGAACAAGTACATGTATATATACCAACAAGCTTCAAATATGTGTTAGCATATGTAATTTTGTTAAAGGGACAGTTTAGAAAACAAATAATGTTTTTCATTATTCTAAAAGTCAATTTTGTAATATCAATGATATCAAATGTTTCTCACCAATTAATCATTTGTCTGTGTTTATTTAAATTTTCTAGCTAAACCTATGAGGTTCGTGTGCTCATTTCTTCGAGCTTGAAGAGTGCATGTAATCATTATACAATTTGAACACTAGAGGGCTTTTGGATAGCATTTGTATATGTAAAACCTTGTGCTCATACAGCATATTATTTACCATGTATTGATCATTGATATCTAAAATGTTGTTATGTCAGAACAACAAATAAGTGGTCATTTTTCCTAGTCATAGATACAAGGTTAAGCACATAAGTCACACGTATTTCTCCATGTTTTGTTGTTTCCAACTTGATAATGCGTAATACAGTGTTTTCTTTGTAATCAATAATTTTCTGACTGTCCCTTTAAGCTGTGTTATTGGCATTCAAACAGTAATATGCCATCATGGATAATTGTAATGGTAATTTTGTTTGCGATTCGGGAAACAGTTTGGACATCACATCACAGAAACCAATCAATATCATGAACAAGGATAGGTATGTGATGATGTGGTTTTCACACACTTATAACCCACACTCTGCAAACAATCTGCCTCCATGGACCCGGTCCCATAGAAGTAGATTATATACAGAGTGTGGTCCACAAGTGTATGAAAACCACATCATCACATACCTATCCATTACACATTAAATAAAAAAAACATTAAAGATGAAAATAAATACTTACTTCCTCTTCCTTCCCCTCTTCCCACGGGGCTGAGGCTCTGGGAGGGGCAACTGCTGACTCCGAAGAGTTCTCCTTGGAGATGTTGTGGGAAGAGTGGAAGGAAGAGTACTGGGACGAACAAGGTGAGGAGGAGAAGATGGCTGAGGAGGAGAAGATGGCTGAAGAGGAGGAGATGGCTGAAGAGGAGGAGATGGCTGAAGAGGAGGAGATGGCTGAAGAGGAGGAGATGGCCCGGCAGGAGTAGATGGCCCGGCAGGAGTAGATGGGCCGGCAGGAGTAGATGGGCCGGCAGGAGGAGATGGGCCGGCAGGAGGAGATGGGCCGGCAGCAAGAGGCCCAGCAGCAAGAGGCCCAGCAGCAGGAGGCGGACCAGGAGGTAGACCAGCATGCGCCTCCCGGAAAAAATTGAACATCTCTTGGTGCAGATTAATGATTCGGTTTTGGCCTTGTTCGATTCTATTCAGTATGTTTATTATTTGGTTTTGGCCTTCAATTATTTGATTTTGTCCATCAAGAATTCGAGTTCGGCCTTCGATATTTTGTATCCGAGAGTTACGCATCTGGTCTATGTAGTCCAGTAGAACCCGCACCTCCGCTATTTCCTCTTGTTGTGCTTGGCGGGGTGCCCGTGCACGGCGGTGTGCGGGTCCTTGAGGGTCCTCTGGTTCCGCGGGCTCCTCCTCTGCTTCCGGGGCCTCTTCATCAGCTTCCGTGCGCTCTTCGTCACGGGGGGCCTCTTCCCTCCGAAGTGGAAATTCCTCCCCACCACTCTCATCCCGGGGAGATGGATGAGGCTGTGTTTCTTGTGCTGCCTCCTCCCCAGACTCTGTATATTTAAAAAAAAAAAAATGTATATATTAGCATATTTGCAAATCAAGCTTTAAATGACTTAGCTTACGATACAATTACAAATGCAGAATCATTAATCCACTTTGAAATCTAACAAACAATCAATATGATTTCCGCATTTTCAAAACCGTGTTTGTGATATCTGTGGTCAATCTGAATGTTTTTGCGTTTGTTTTCAGTCTGTTTAAATGCACACCTAACCTATAGCCTAGATACTGATGTAACCGCAAAGTAATTGAATGCGTGTAAACAACGTTATAGCATTAATCTGATCCTTAAAGGGACATGAAACCCAATGTTTTCTCTTTCATGATTTAGAAGCATACATTTATTATAAACTTTCTAATGTACTTTTCTTATCTAATTAGCTTCATTCTCTGGATATTCTTTGCTGAAAAGCATATCTAAATATGCTTATAAGATGCTGATTGTTAGCTGAATATAGCTGCCTCCTGTGATTGTTTCACCGTGTGCATGGCTATTTCTTCATTAAAATATATCTCAAGAAGGATTCAAATTAGGTAATATAAGTACATTTGAATGTTTTGTCAAATTGTATTCGCTACCTCAATCATGAAAGTAAAGGTTTGCGTATAGTGTCCCTTGAAATACATTCGTATGTGAATTTATTGTTCAATGAGCTTACCGTCAGATGAGAGTGGCAGGTTCCCGGTATCAATTCCTCCGATACCGACTACTTCCACCTCGGAGATGCTGGGCCGCAACATTTCCTCCCATCGGCAGTACTCTATTTCCAGGGCAGGTCCGCCACCGGTTCCTGCGGCATGTCGGGCCTCCAGGCTTAACTTTTTCTTGAGATCCATCTTACAGTCCCGGTAGCGATGTTTTATCGAATCCAGATCTCTGTTCCGGCCACCCACTGCATTGACTGCATTTTTTATCTCATTCCAGAGCCTCCTCTTGTCAGTCGGGGTTGTCTTCTGGTGCTGCAGCCTCCTATGCCTGGCCATATAGGCCTCTACGAGGGCCTCCTTCTCCTCCATCGAAAACCTCGCCTCCCTAGTCGCCTTGGCCTTCCCCTGTGACAATGCCCTCTGTTTCCCGGACTGTGAAGCCCTACTCTGACCGCCACTGGGCCCAGCCACTTGGTCATCTTGAACCAAGTGGCTGGGTCCACCCACCGCTTCCATCCCCGCTTCCTGCCCCCCTTCCTGCTCCCCTTCCTGCCCTGTTCCTCTCCCCCTCCCTCTCCTCCCCCCTCTACCTGTCCCCTGCCTGGCCTCCATCTGTTCCCTAAACTAAACCCCAAATAATCAAACAAAAAGTGAGTGTGATGAAATGAAAGGGGGTCAAAATAAAGAACTAAAAAGACAAAAAAAGTGCTGAAAGTGTGAGAGGGATGTAAAAAAACAAAGAGGGTAAGGAGTATTTAAATAAACCAAAAGAAGAAGAAGACTAAAAGGAGGATATGTAAACTAAATGTAACTAGGGGATGGGTATGGGATGGGTATGGGGTATGGGATAAGAGTAAATGGGATGAAAGGGAATGGGACTACAGGGAATGGGGTATGGAGTGTAGTATGAGGGGTTAGGGGGTATGGAGTGTATGTAGTGTTATTGATAAGTGTATGTATGTATTGAATGTGTTTGCGTGTAAATGTGTTAAGTGTACAGAAAAATCACTCGCTCGCTAACTCACACTACTACTAATTCTCACTAACAAACACTCCCACTAACTCTCACTAACTACCACTAACTGACGCTCCCACTAACAACTCTCACTAACAACTCCCACTCCCACTAACTCACTCACGCTCCCACTAACAGACTCTCTCCCACTCCCACTAACTCACGATAACACTAACAACTGACTCTCTCACGCTAACACTCACTCACTCACAATAATGCACCAACTCTCTAATCTTAAACCTCCAATCTCCAAAGACCCACCAGCAACACAGTCAAAGAAGCCCTGCTTGTGTGGTGCTTATATACCCTGTGTAAATGTTTAATGATGTACCTATTTGCGTTATAAATTGTGTTCATGTGTGCTTTATTAGCAATTAGTATTAGTGCAATGTGTATTAGGTGTGTGAATTTGCGCATGCTCATTTTGAGTTATTATTTGTGGAATGTGTAGAATGCGATGATGTCATAGTGGTCGTTTTCTCTAACATTGTCCAATAGTATTCTTTTTAAATGTGAATTTGCGATGGTGTGTTATTAGTGAAGTGTTGTATATGTATGTTTGTCCTAATATATAGTGATATTGAATGCGATTCTTTTTCTAGTGTATGTATATATTTTTTATTCCTTGTTGTTATTTTGCGAATTTCCGCATCTTAAAGTATATGCGTATTCCCCGTATTAAATTTTATTAAAAATCCCCCCGCTTGTGAATGTGTAATGCTTGTGTGCTTTGTTGATTGATTGTTGTTGTGACATTTGCGGCGTGTTATTGTTGTGCATGATGTGGTATGCGTCATATGACCGAGCTGTGCGTATTCTCGCGAGATCGAGTGTTAGGTGAAAAAAGCAATTTTTTTGCTTTCCCATTGATCTCTATGGGAGACTGTCTAACGTGGGCAGGATTACACGTGTGACATACACGCATTAGGAGCATCGTTAGATGGTCTTATTTGAACTCTAAATACCGGAGTCAAACAATGCCGTGCGTTAGACATAAAACACGCGTGGCGTTAGCAAACCATCTACCGCCGAACTCCAAATCTAGCCGTATGTGTGTTTAATTGATTCATAATCTAGTTTCTACATAAATATAATTCAGTGTGTATATAAATTTAACTAATATAAGAATTTAGGAATAAGTATTAATTTCAATTGTTTCGTATATACATTTTATTTGTAGGTTATTTTAAAGAATAATAATAAATACATTATATTTATAACCTGGTATATACCAACATATTAATTTTTTTTCTTGTTGGTCAAAATTGTATTAGCATTTTAATTAACCCAAATACTAAGCCAAAATAATAATGTTGTTTACTAAAAGTGAATCAATTGAACCTATACATGGTATTGAAATATGTTCCCCAAAATTCCCAAAATCGCCCATTAGTCAGGCAGAAATGCTTAAAACAGAAGCCATTACTCACCTTAAAAATAGATTAAGTATTAAGCGAGACTTAGGCACTTAAAGGGACACTGAACCCATTTTTTTTCTTTTGTGATTCAGATAGAGCATGCCATTTTAAGCAACTAATTTACTCCTTTTATCAAATTGTCTTCATTATCTTGGTATCTTTATTTGAAATGCAAGAATGTAAGTTTTGATGCCGGCCCATTTTTGGTGAACAAAACTGGGTTGTTCTTGCTGATTGGTGGATCAATTCACCCACCAATAAACAAGTGCTTTCCATGATTCTGAACCAAAAATAATAGCTTAGATGCCTTATTTTTCAAATAAAGAAAGCAAGAGAATGAAGAAAAATTAAAAAGTTGCTTAAAATTGCATGCTCTATCTGAATCACGAAAGAAAAAATTTGGGTTCAGTGTCCCTTTAAATTAAGATGCTGCTGGAATTACTGGATTCTGGGTGGGCATTAATCAGACACAACTAGGGAGTCTACTTGAGACATAGCCTTGAGTTCAAACCAGGACTGGATATATTTAGAGACTCAGACGGTGACAGTAGACGGCAGAGATTTGTATGAGCCGACTGGTGGCGGGGCTCTCTCTCCTTGGATCGGCGACTGAAGTAAAGATGGAACAGGCAAGTTGAAGTTTAATACTTTATTGAGTGGGGAGCTGTTAGTTTATGGTTTATTGTTATAATAATAAGAGAATAAATACACTAAGAAATTATTCAAAAGAATACAATTGGGTGCTGCAGAGACTGCGGGGTGGCCATGGATACCCTCAATGTCTACAGAAACTGTTGATCTAATACACCCTTAGGTCTTTGTAATTCTTAATGACTGTGTGGTTCACCATACTATGTGATAAATCTCTTTATGCTCAAATAAATGCGAATGGACTTTATATTATACTGCTGGTTCAGCAAACTACAGTTGTGCCAACTATCACGGACCCTTCCTTAATGGACTTTCACCAGAAAAATAAAGAGATCAGTTATAGACATCTAATTGAGAAGAACTATGCAATATAAGATGTAATCTGTATTTTGTATTCTTTATATGTTATTTTATTCTGTAATAAAAATCATTTCAACTAAATTAAGATGCTGAAGACTAAGGCCGAAAACATTGCAAATAATATATGGTGTGGTGAAAGTAAAATATTTCAAGGGCTGTTAAACTTCAAAAACCGAGAAAACGTGACAAAATCATTTTCAAAACTTGGTATCTGCTCCTCTATGTGAACGATGAAATGTACAATAAAATTGAAGTACAGAATTCATAATTGGAGCATTTGAGGGGTGAAAATTATTCCTTAAGACTAGGTGAAGAGGAGATGGAGCAAGTCCAGGATAAAATTAATGCGCTTGCCCAGAACATGACCACCTTACAAAAGTATAATCAAAATTTAGTATCCCAAATAGAAGATTTGCATAAACAACTCACACAGAGCCAAAAAGAGTTAAGTGAATTGAAAAGGTAGTAGAGCAATAATACGCCCCCCTCTGTTAGCAATGAGGATAATGCAGGTATTTTAATAACCCTAAAAGAATTTGTGAAAAATAAACTGCAGAACATTATGGAAGAATTCATACAAAGGACCCCTATCGGGTCAGAGATAAACTTCCCACATAGACAGTCACCTCATGTTATAAATTAAGGGAACGGCTATACTTCACAGGGGAAGGCAGCTCTAGTAGTGAGTTAGCTAGCTACCCAGATAGCCCATATAATACTAATGTGCATAAGGGGTCTCCCCATAGTAAAAGTAGGGCAGATAGGGGGCGCTCCAGTCCAAAAAAATAAGGTCCCTAGGAAAGCCCAAGACACATCTAATAAGGTATATGACACCCCTAAAATAATAACTTTCTTAAGGGAAGCAGTACCTAAATTTTCCAAAAACAGAACCACTTCTATAATTGACCACTTAGAGAACTATGAAAATCTATAATGAATGTTACTAGTGAGCAGTCAAAAATTGAATTTCTGCCCTGGGTATTTGAGGGTAAACATCACAAATTATTTGCTTCACTAAAGGATAAAAATATTAATTCCTGGAGTGAAACAAGCATCAGTGCAAAAAGGAGTTTGGTAAAAATAGCACCAAAATCGCAGTGAAAATAGCTGAATACAGTTTAAAATTTGGCGCAAATCAAAACCCTATAGAATTCCTTTCTGTACTAAAAAGTACGTATAGTATGGCTGAAGACTACCCCATATTTGAAAGCTCAGAATTTGTGATTTTTTTTTTACGAAGCATTGCCCGCGCACATCAAACTTAATTTGGCTAGAGATTTTGATTAGCACTGCTCATTGGACTGGCTGATCAAAGAGAGTACAAAGTTATACTCTATTCAGCAGTCCGGTGAACAGGGTATTAAAAGGGAACCAAGGCCCAGCCCCAAATTTGTGGCAGAAACTAGGGTGTCACCTAGCCCCCTCAATTTGGAATCTAAAAAGAAATCTTATGCGGAGGTGGCCCAAGAAAACAGGCCTTCCCAACAGTTTTAACTCTGCCCCTCCCCATCATGGGCCGAGGTGCAGAGAGAATATACTCAAAATGGGGGGCATAACCAGACAAATAGCTATCCCCGTAAAAATAAATACCAAAAGTAGAGAAAATACTCTCAGGGTAACCAGACACCCCAAGTAAATAGTGCTCCCCAAGATATTAACGCTGAACAAGTTGAACCCCAAAGACAACCACATCAAAATAAAAACAATAGCTATGATTCTGAGGGATCCCAAGAATCCAGGAATCAGTACCCTGGGATATCAATAAATCGGTCCAAGGGTAAAAAGAACTTGTATAGTCAAGTGGGCCAACTTAGTACACAGTTAAGTCAATTATGTATACTATTTACTAATATGAGTCAATCTCTGACGGTTCAGAACCCTAATAATCCTTTTTTAGGTGTACAGCCAGTGGCCAGCAGTGGGCCACAGGCACAGTCATAAATACTGCGGTATTATCTGGGAGAGAGGGGAGAGTTATACCAAATGAAATGATAAATGTCAATAATGGTACAAATCATGTTCTCTCCCTACAGCCGAGAAACGGACGTTTTAGTTGTGATGACAAGCAACCTCAGCCGGGAAACTCTAACAAACTTCTTCCTTTGCAATTTTCTCATAACCTTATTCCCACAGATGCAGTACACAGGAACCCTGTCAGCCCTATTATAGAGGAAAAAATGGTAAGAATGAAAATTCTTCTGCATCAGGTAACGTGGCGAATACAGTTAACTCGTGGCGAAGTCCACAGATGTGTAACCATGTTAATTTTATGTGTGAAATGGTAGAAACTGCAGAGAGATATGATGTATTAGCTGAGCTCCAGGATTCCTTCTCCAACCCTATCATGGGATTAATTGATACTGGATCTCAGGCAGCTATTTTATCCCACAGGTACTACACACAGCTAAATGAGCTAACACCCCACAAACCTAAAATAAAAGAATTTGATGGTTCACCAATTGGTGTTGGGGGTGACTCTCTCAAAGTCTATGGTACAGCATGGTTAAAGCTAAAGCTGGGGAACAGGGTAATAAGACACCCTGTCATTATAGTGGATCTGCCAACTGATGGTTTAATAATTGGTAGTGATCTCTTAAAGTGATTAAGCACCATAATTGATTGCATAAATAATGCAATTTGATCACAAGTAAAAAGATCTATTAATTATAAGTGGTCCAGCATGTCTCACATCAGGCATAACTATCACATGGTGGAATAGAAACCAGATGCTGTGGAGATTCATTTCAGGAATAACTCGGTACCAGAAATCACTATCCTAAAATAGATGCTCAGACTCCCCTAAGCAGCTCTGATGGTAATATTTTTAAAAATTTGCCTGGAAAGATAGCCAATATTTCCTTAGATGGAGATGTATTAACTATATCTCTCCACAAGGGAGATGCTAAGTCCCCTAAAGGGGGAGATCATTCTCAATTCCTCACAGAAATTGATAAAGTTAAAGATGATCTATTTATCCCTATGCAAGTGCATGACCTTGGGAAAACTAAGTATGCTAAATTAAACTTAAACAGGAAGCTAGCTACATAAGTGAAGGTTTATTAGCACAGATCGCTGAACCTAAGGTGATTTAATACCTTTCTCCCCAAGACCACTGTGTCCATGGCCTGGATGAAAGGTCTGAAAGCTATAATGTGAAAGTTAAATGTTTATTATCTATCTCTATAGGTAATAAATCAGCAAAGCACCTGTTTTTAGCTTTAAATAATCCCCATAATCAAATATATATTGGCAACAATCTCTTACATAGATATGCCATACAAATAGATTTGATTAACCTTTGCTCTGGAGCAGGTTAAAGGGGGACCCTGAAGTATTTCAGGACGGAAATGCAGCCCTGAAAGCAAACCAGCAAATGCCATATGCTGTGAATATGCAAGTATCTAACGATGTTGTAATCCCTGTTGGGGATGATAAATTCCTTTTATCCTTACAGGTAAAAAGAGGTCAGAAATTAAAAACTTTGGAAACGCTAATTTGCATCTCCCATAGAATGCAAAGTCTGGGTATAACAATGACCCATACTCCTATGGTAAATATTGGAACTATTCCAATACATGTTATTGTGCATATCATGACCCCACAGGATATCACCTTGTCCAAGGGAACCACCATAGGATAGGCTCTAGAATCCAGCTACTATACGTTTGGATTCCAGAATAATGTAAATGGACTAATACCTTAAGAATACTTAACTGAAGAACAGTTAATAATACAATCCTTTGCATCAATGCCAGAGGGATTGTTTACAATTCAGTCTATTTATCCCTTTAGCTCAGAGGAAGGCATCTGTAAAATTGAAAAAGCCTCCCTAGTATTTGATCAGCCGATTAAAGCGCAAGAATACCTGTAACCCCAATACCCATAATCATGGGGGCAATATAAATTATAATCAAGGGGATCTCATCTCTAGGTTGGAAGAAGCTTTTGAGATAGGACAGCCTGAAATCTTTCCAGGATTTCAGCAAATAGTCAAAGAGCAAATCTCTTTAGCTAATGGCTTTTCCAGTGATGATGAACGCCGACAGCCGATGAGAACTCCTGATGGAGTACAAGAATATTTTTGCTAGGGATTCTTATGACTGTGGGACCACAGACTTGCACATTGCAAGAAACAGATCCCAATGCACCACCTGTCTTTGTTAAACAATACAGAACCTGGAAGAAAGAGGTATTATCAGACAGGTACATAGCTGTTATATCAATACTACTCTAGGTGTTCTTAAGCCCAATGGACAATGGCGTTTGTGTGCCGACTTAAGACAGCTAAACAAAGGAGTATACATTCAAGAACATCAGCAGTGACCCCAAAAGAATGGGTATGCTAAAGAAAGTTTGCTTCTATGTACTATCTGTAAATACTTGAATAAAGATGTATTAAAGATATATTAAAATGTAGCTTTTAATTAAATTTCTTTTAAAAAAGCAGCAAAACAATTTATGAGAACTGCTTGTTGCTCACACACTTAAAAAAACACTAGTGTATATATATATATATATATATATATATATATATATGATAAATAGTAACTGATGTTGAAGTCAATATCGATTGAATAATAATGCTATAGAAATGAGGCTAATAAATTTCTGGTAGCAACACTGAGTACTGTGTCTTTAAATATCTTTTTTATCTATGGTACAGCTTGCTTGTATTGCTTTTCCTCAGACCAGACACAATATTACCAATGTTACCCACTCCTAGTGATACTAAGAGCATACCACACTTTAGCAAAATATATTATAGTACATTTTTAAACTAAGTCAACGTTAGCTTCTAATATTGTTTGTAACAACTAGAGGGCAGATTACATTTTTTCACCAATGATTAGAATAAAAAAAGTGGAGTTTATCCCGTGATATATTCTCTTGCACAGAGAAAAACAGGGGTCTATGCTGCTGAGTTTTAACTCTCTGACTTATCTTGCTGCCTTGGTTTACAAAAAGCAACATTGGGCCTAAACCTTTTATTCTCTCAATTGCAAATACCTTTCATATTTATTAGGTGGACTGTATTTATCTGAAAAAGCTGAACTCCAAATTGGTTTATTTTGTAATGTGTATGATTCCTCTATATTTTTAATGTTTTAAATCAACTGTATTCTAAAACTATAGTTAGATTGCAGTTGGTAATTTAAAGAGCATATTTGGTATTTTAAGTTATATTCATAGTCCTGCATAGTTTAGAGCTAGTCACATTAATACTAAATCATTTTATTTTCTAGATAAAGTTATTTTGTATTTCATATCTCTAAGTCAGGTTTATTATTGTGAAATTTCATATAAATTGGGTATTGTGGTTAAATCTCTGATTGTTGTAAATTAAGCAGAGTACGCTTGTAATCCATATTGGGCATTGAATTAGAGTTATTGGCTAATTAAAAAAGATTCTGGTATTTTATTGTGAAATTTTTATGTGATTCATTGTAAGTAAGGTTAATTTTAGAGCTATATTTTGGTTTGTTTTGTAAAGAATATATTAACGGAATAAGCGTGTATAATTGATTCATAATCTTGTTGCTACATAAATATAATTCAGTGTGTATATACATTTAACTAATATAAGAATTTAGGAATAAGTATTAATTTCAATTGTTTGATATATAGATTTTAATTGGAGGTTATTTTAAAGAATAATAATAAATAAATAAAACCCTCTGAGGGCTCTCTCAAATTTGGAGAAGGAAAAGAGGAAAGAGCAAGGTATTTAGAGACACCAATAAACACAGGAAGAGAGGCAGTAGGGGGAAGGGGAAGAAGAGACTGACAAATGAACCATTGGTAAAAGATGAAGTAACTTCAGGGATATTTAATTTGAGTAGCAAAACTCTAACAAAAGATGAAGAAAAGATTTTGAATTTAGGTTTAACCTATGCACCTATTGTACGTTTGAATAAATTTGAGACACACATTCACATCAAAAAAATTGTGAGAAATTTAACCCTAAAAAGATTTTTTATAAAACACCCTATAGAAAGTGCACAAAGAAACACTTCAATAAGTAAGTTTGTACACACAGATTTAAAAAGAAAATCACACTTTTATCCAGTTAATGAGAAGGGACAGAATCTATAACTTTTTGAAACTCTAGTACTGAAAGACTTAGAAGAAACCACTGTGAAAGAAAAAGCTAAACATAATCTAAACAAAAGTGAAAGAGATATTATCAAAAATATACAAAAAGATAAGAACATCATCATTAAACCTGCGGATAAGGGCGGAGGGGTGGTAGTAATGGACACCCCAAATTATATAAAGGAAGCCAACAGGTTATTAGATGACAGAGAAACATACGTAACACTTAAAAATGACCCTACTGATATGTATAAAAAAGGATAATGGTGATAATAGATAAGGCTAGAACAACAGGGATAATTAATCACAGAGAATTTGAGTACCTAACCCCATTAAATTAAAAAATTCCCGTATTTATTCAACTTTTAGAAACTGTACAAAGTTAAAGTCCTCTTATCTTAGCCACTTGTGACGTAACCTCCTCATACACGAATATTGCACATAATTTGGGAATAGAATCCATAAAGTACTATTTGGAAAAGACAAAAAATTGGATATATTACAAAAACAATTCGTAGTAGACAGTGTGAGTTTATATTGAAGCATAACTATTTTTCTTTCAATAATGTTTTATACAAATAAAAGGAACAGCAATGGGGACAAGGTTTACCTCAAGCTATGCAAATCTCTTCAAGGGAAGATGGGAGGATTTTTTCCTTAATTCATATGAGCTTGGGGGGAACCTGGTCCTTTATAAAATATTTAAAGATGATATTTTGATCCTATGGAAAGGGGATGTCTCTTCTTTGGAAAATATATTAACATAAATGAATAACAATGATCAAGACATAAATTGTATATTAATGATTGTATATTTGGATCTAGAAATTAAATTGGAAGTTGTGGACCTTACCACGTGCACCCATTTTAAAAAAGTGACTGCAAACAATTATATTCATGGAGAGACTTGCCATTTAAGGAAGTGGAAAGAAAATATACCTTATGGTCAAACTCTTAGAATAAGAAAAAACTGTACTAAATTAACAGATTATAATGATCAAGTACAAATTTTGAAGAGAAAATTTAATGAAAGAGGTTATAAAAATAATATAATACAAACAGCAGTAACAAAAGCAAGGGAAATAGATCGAAAATAATTAATAAAATAAAAAAATAAAAGTCTAAATAAACCTGAAAATGAAAAATATATTGATATGGGGTATCAATATATTTTTCATTTTCAGGTTTATTTAGACTTTTATTTTTTATTTTATTAATTCTTCATCACTAATTATAACAGTGACCATAAATGTATAAATGAGATCCTTAGGAAACACTGGCATTTAATTAAAGGAGACCCGTATATAGGTAATAAGATCACCCCATATCCACGAATGATCTTTGGGAAAGCAAACAACTTGAAACATATATTTGCTCCTAGTGTTTTTAGGAAGGAAAACAAAATCCCACACTTTAGGGACTTATATGGAGAGAAAGTAAATGTTTTTTTCCATGTTACACATGTAAATCTTTCCAATATACAACAAAAATTAAGAGCTTTGTGTCTACACAGACAGGGGAGAAATTTGATATAAAAGATACAATTAGATGCACGGACAAAGGATTGATTTATTTGATTGAATGTTCTTGTAAAATGCAGTATTTGGGGGAAACTACACGCACTTTGAGAAAGAGGATTAGGGAGCACTTACGTTGTATAAAAAAGGTAAGAAGGAAAATTATATATATAAGCATTTTATGGAAGTTCATAATAATAACTGTAAACATCTAAAAATTTGGAGTATCCAGAAAGTGAAGCCAGACTGGAGAGGGGCAGTTTTGAGGACAAATTATTATATAAAGAGGCGGAGCTAATATATAAAATGAGAACCCTACAACCAAAGGGACTAAACTCAGAAATAGATGTAAATAAGTTCCTATAATCCGGGATTAGACATAGAGGCCGAATTATCATATGTCTGTCGGACCTGACAGTGCGGATCAGGTCTCACAGACATCGCTTAATGTGGAAAGCAATACACTCTCCATATTCAGCATTGCACCAGCAGCTCTTGTGAGCTGCTGGTGCAACGCTGCCCCTGCAGACTCGCGGGCAATGGGCCGCCAGCAGGGAAGTGTCAATGAACCCGATCGTACTTGATCGGGTTGAATTGTGGCGATTCCTGTCCGCCTCATCAGAGCAGGCGGACAGGGTTATGGAGCAGCGGTCTTTAGACCGCTGCTCCATAACTTGTGTTTCTGGCGAATCTGAAGACTCGCGAGAAACACGTGCCCTCAAGCTCCATCCGGAGCTTGATAATAGTATTTAATTGATTTAATGTTGTGGATTGACCATATATAATTTGAGGGTATAAAGCCTTATAAATCGTAAGAATATAAACATATTGTTTGATAATAACTGTTTAATTTATAAATACCACCTTAAATACGTACAATTAAAAAATCCACCTTCAAAGTGGCAACCAATCACAGGGAATTAAATGGTATAAAAGACTGGCTCCATACACAGGAAACTCAGCTTGACAAAGCCCTAGACATTGGGCGAAACGCGTAAAATTGCTGTGGGGTGCCTTTTGAAACTATACCTGAGAATACTTTTAAACTCTGTGACAAACGATATCAAGAAAAAAAGCCTTAAACTGAGAGATCACCTTTTGGACCAATCAAAGCAAAGCCAAAGTTCAGCTGACTGACCGCATCACATAATCACACCAACAGGTGAACTGAACTGAACAGCAGATAAGTGAAAACACTGAGAGCTGTGGATTAGAAAGCACTTTGAAAGTTTGCGTGCTTCTTTTCTGTCTAAGGAGGGACTGTGATCCTGCTGCTGGAGAGGTAAAATTGAACTGGTCTGGGTATTACATTTGCTGGCCAAGAGGCTCTGTTTTCTACAAGCAGCAAGGCTAGTTTGTGAAAGCTGTTATAAATAAAGCTGGTTTGGAAAGCTGCTGAGATAGTTGCATTGTGACATTTGGGACTTAACAGCAACATTTTTGGAAACTGATATTAAAAGGTCCATAGAAAACTTATCTAAACTTACAAGTATATATCGCATTGTCTGAAACAGATTTAAAAATACAAATATCTATGAGCAATGAGGCTCTTTTGAATTAAGGTGGTAAAACCGTTTATATAAAGGTGGTAATTTTAAGTAACGCTAGCGAGTGTAAAGGGAGACGACCCTTTTTTTTAAACATATTGTTCTTTAAATATATTGCTTTTTATGCTTAAATCCTTTTGGAATATCTGAAAGTTCTAGTGAATTAAAAGGGAATCTGTGCTTTATACTCTGTGCTGTATATACTGACATCATTGTGCTGTTTAAACTGACACAGATACACTGTTGCTATAAATGTTGCAATTAATTATTGTTAATATATTGTTATGGTCTGATAAAACTGTTTTTAAACTTGAATATATTTTTAATATATAAAATAAGAAATTACCTTTACGGTCAGAAGTGTTTGGGATTTATTTAGATACAAATTGATATTTACTCCTTGTCAGCTGTTTAAGCGTCCTTTTCATTTTTTACAACTTGTGTGGAATCTATATGTTAAGCTTGTGGGGAGCTTATTAGAAAAGTGGCAAAGACACCCTCTGCTCCTTCTTCACAACAAAAGGGTGAGCGCTAATAAATAGCTAGTAGTGACCTCAATGAAATATGAGAATATAAGTACAATTAGAATTGCCAACAATTTAGCATATTAAAAGAAAGTTCAGTTTCAGATTATGAAGTGTATCTTTCTTCCCAACGGTGGCAGCCTCCTCCTCACCAACAACAGTCCAGAAGTACTATAAAAAAGACAAAGCAAAGGGGCGCCTCATGTGTGGTATCATCAAATAAGAACAAAGCCACAGAGAAAAGCCAAATGGTTACTCACAAGGCTCTGGAGCACACCTATGTGCTTGTAGGGACAGGCTGCAGATTTTTTCAGGTGTGACAGCTCACCCACAAAGGATATCAGTCATTAGCTGCAGTAAAAATATGAAACACAAAAAAAAGCACCAAATTGTGCAGATCACAAAGGATATGGTGT
This sequence comes from Bombina bombina, assembly GCF_027579735.1. NCBI lineage: Eukaryota > Metazoa > Chordata > Amphibia > Anura > Bombinatoridae > Bombina > Bombina bombina. The sequence continues at coordinate 113,176,398 of NC_069508.1, read as the reverse complement.
TTAACTTAGCACAAAGGAAGATTGGGTACTCACATATTGGATGAGCACACCTATGTGCTAGTAGGAGCAAGCTGGCATATTTTGGTAAGGTGTGTCAGCTCACCTCAAGGAACTTTTCTTTAAGATGCAATATCCAAAAAGTGGCAGACTTCTGTGTGTTAGGCTCCACTCCAAGCAGGTGTAGGCAGGTAAAATCACTCACAAAAGTATTTTTATAAATTGAAAATACTATTTATTAAAAACAAATTAAAATACATATACAAAAGAGTAAACAGGGGGAATACAGTCAAGCCCCAGCCCCCTGTAAATGCAACGCGTTTCTCGGCTCATACCCCGTTTCCTCAGGCATATTTTTTACCCTGCTTCTGTCCTGCTTTATAGATCTACTATCTAATGCCAACTAACATTTTTCCTCTCTATCCTAAGGGCATGTACCCTTAATTGGTAACCTTCAACACCTGACCGTTTCAGTGTTTAATTACAAAGGTGTCAATCTTGTGTGTTAACATAAAACAAAGGCATAAAGTGAAACTCTATACAGCAACTCATATACACCTAAATATTCTAAACAACAATCTCTAAGCATGTAGGAACAATGTAATCATGAATACAAAAAAACATTCTTTCACATTCATATTATACAATATATAACACATTCACAGCGGTTTTCCTACCATATATAGTTCATCATCAACAACATATTTTAAATTGTTTTACATTTCAAATTTATAATTCGTAATGTATATCCCCAATATTTTATAAGACACAATAGTATGTTAGTATGTTAGGATTACTCACATTTCATCTACGGCTTTGCCATAAATGAAAACGATTTTCTATAGATCATAAATCACTACCCCCCCCTAATAGTATACAAACCCCCACCCCTCAAACCCACAAAATAAAAATAAAGCAAAACCTATTCTAGCCATTGCCCTGAAAAGGGCATTTGTATGGGCATTGAAGGGCATTCAGCTCTTTTGCTGCCCATTCAAAATAAAAAAAAATGGCTATTCTAAAAAAAAAAACATTTAACAAAATAACAAACAAATTATCCAAAATAATAACAATTATTCCTATTCTAATACCCATTTAAAAAAAAAAAAAAAAACACCCCAAAATAAAAGAAACCTTATCAATAATAAACTACCAATAGCCCTTAAAAGGGCCTTTTATAGGGCATTACCCTAAAGAAATCAGCTCTTTTTCTAAACAAAAATACAAAGACCCCCTAACATTACAAACCCCCACAAACCCACAAAATAAAAAAAACAATCTAAAAACACCTAATCTACCCATTGCCCTGAAAAGGGCATTTGTATGGGCATTGCCCTTTAAAGGGCATTCAGCTCTTTTTCTTGCCCTTAAAAAAAGCATTCAGCTCTTTTAAGAAATGCCCAAACCATAATCTAAAAAAAACCCACCCCAAAAAATCTTAAAAAAATCTAACACTAACCTCTCTTTAGGTACTCACAGTTGCTTAAGTCCCACTTGAACAAGGTAGAGGTCCAAGACGGAAGTCCAACGATCCGATGTGGATGTCCTCTTCATGCGATCATCCGCGGCACACTGAGGATTGAAATACTGGGGGTACCATTGCATTCCTATTGGCTGACAAATTTAAATCAGCCAATAGGAATTAGGGCTGCTAAAATCCTATTGGCTGTTCAAATCAGCCAATAGGATTTAAGCAGCTCTCATTCTATTGGCTGATTCGTTTTGGTGCGTGAAATGCAAAACTACTGCTCTCGGATGGCGGGAAGGAACTTGTTGTTATGGAGTGTAACGCAAGCTTTTTAGCTTCACCGCAAAACTTGTAATACCAGCGCTATGAGAATCCCATGAAAAAACGTAATTCGAGTGCGGGACTGACGTTGCGTTACAGGCTAAAATGCTTGCGGTACAGCTATACCGACAAGACTCGTAATGACTGCGTTGCTGTTTTAATGCTGAAATGACCATTTCTTTCATGTAATTGGCAAGAGTCCATGAGCTAGTGACGTATGGGATATACAATCCTACCAGGAGGGGCAAAGTTTCCCAAACCTCAAAATGCCTATAAATATACCCCTCACCACACCCACAATTCAGTTTTACAAACTTTGCCTCCTATGGAGGTGGTGAAGTAAGTTTGTGCTAAGATTTCTACGTTGATATGCGCTTCTCAGCATTTTGAAGCCAGATTCCTCTCAGAGTACAGTGAATGTCAGAAGGATGTGAAGGGAGTATCACCTATTGAATGCAATGGTTTTCCTCACAGGAGATCTATTTCATAGGTTCTCTGTTATCGGTCGTAGAGTTTCATCTACTACCTCCCTTTTCAGATCGACAATATACTCTCATATTCCATTACCTCTACTGATAACCGTTTCAGTACTGGTTTGGCTATCTGCTATATGTGGATGGGTGTCTTTTGGTAAGTATGTTTTTATTACTTAAAACACCTCAGCTATGGTTTGGCACTTTATGCATTAACATAAAGTTCTAAATATATGTATTGTACTTAAATTTGTCGTGAGTTAGGTTTATGTATTTCCTTTTACAGACTGTCAGTTTCATATTTGGGGAAAAACATATTTAGGAAATATTTTTCTTACCTGGGGTTTAGTCTTTTTTTCAAATTGACTGCTTTTTCTTTAAAATTGCGGGCAAAATTAGGCCCGCGAGTGCGCAAAATGCGAAAGTTTATTGCGTCATTTTTGGAATTTTTTGGCACTAAGGATGTCTGATGATGCAAATTAATAATTTCCGGTGTCTTAGTTGACGCCGAGTTCCTTGCACAAGGTTGCGTCGTTAGTGACATGAGTGTGTCATTTCCGGATGTTGTTAGCGCCAAAAAAATTTCAGTTACGTTGTGCGTCATACTTGGTGCCAAATAATTTCAGTATGTAAAGCCCCATTCCTCTATATTCCTCTTGCCTTTTTTCTATGTCAGAGGGCTATGCTGTATGCATTTTTTTCCCATTCCTGAAACTGCCATATAAGGAAATTGATAATTTTGCTTTATATGTTGTTTTTTCTCTTACATTTTGCAAGATGTCTCAATCTGATCCTGTCTCAGAAGTATCTGTTGGAACCCTGCTACCTGATAACAGTTCTACCAAAGCTAAGTGCATTTGTTGTAAACTTGTGGAGATTATATCTCTGGCTGTGGTTTGTAATAGTTATCATGATAAACTTTTACATGCAGATAATGTGTCCATCTTAAATACTACATTGCCTGTTGCTGTTCCTTCAACATCTAATGTACAAGATATACCTGTGAATTTAAAAGAATTTATTGCTGATTCTATTCAGAAGGCTTTGTTTGCCATCCCGCCTTCTAATAAACGTAAAAGGTCTTTTAAAACTTCTCATAAGGTTGATGAAATTTCAAATGAACGACAACATACTGAATTTTCCTCCTCTTATGAGGATCTATCTGATTCAGAAGATCCTTCCTCAGATATTGACACTGACAAATCTACTTATTTATTTAAAATGGAGTATATTCGTTCTTTGTTAAAAGAAGTGTTGATTACATTGGATATTGAGGAGAAAAGTCCTCTTGATATTAAAACTAGTAAACGTTTAAATTTTGTTTATAAACCTCCTGGGGTTATTCCAGAGGTTTTTCCAGTTCCTGATGCTATTTTTGATATGATTTCTAAGGAATGGAATAGGCCTGGTACTTCTTTTATTCCTTCTTCAAGGCTTACAAAATTGTATCCTTTGCCAGCAATTACAATGGAGTTTTGGGAAAAGGTCCCCAAAAGTTGATGGGGCTATCTCAACTCTTGCTAAACGTACTACTATTCCTATGGAAGATAGTACTTCTTTTAAAGATCATTTAGATAGGAAACTTGAATCTTATCTAAGGAAAGCCTATTTATATTCAGATCATCTTCTCAGGCCTGCAATTTCTTTGGCTGATGTTGCAGCTGCATCAACTTTTTGGTTGGAAAATTTAGCGCAACAAGAATTGGATTCTGATTTGTCTAGCATTGTTCGATAGCTGCAACATGCTAATCATTTTATTTGTGATGCCATTTTTTATATGATCAAAATTGATGTTAAATCTATGTCTTTAGCTATTTTAGCTAGAAGAGCTTTGTGGCTTAAATCTTGGAATGCTGACATGACTTCAAAGTCCAGATTGCTATCTCTTTCTTTCCAAGGTAATAAGTTATTTGGTTCTCAGTTGGATTCGATTATTTCAACTGTCACTGGGGGAAGGGAGCAGCTCAGCTGGTAGGGGGCAGATTAAGATTTATCCAGTATGTTTGGATAGATTCTGTCTAAAATCAATGGATTCTGAGTATTGTATCTCAGGGGTACCGTATAGGATTCACAGTAAGACCTCCTGTGAGAAGATTTTTTCTCTCACGCATCCCAGCAAATCCAGTAAAGGCTCAGGCTTTCCTGAAGTGTGTTTCAGACCTGGAATTGTCAGGGGTAATCATGCCAGTTCCATTTCAGGAACAGGGTCTGGGGTTTTATTCAAATCTATTCATTGTCCGAAAGAAAGAAAATTCATTCAGACCAGTTCTGGATCTGAAAATTTTGAATCGTTATGTAAGAGTACCAACTTTCAAAATGGTGACTATAAGGACTATTCTGCCTTTTGTTCAGCAAGGACATTATTTGTCCACAATAGACTTGCAGGATGCATACCTTCATATTCCGATTCATCTAGATCATTATCAGTTTCTGAGATTCTCTTTTCTAGACAAGCATTACCAATTTGTTGCTTTTCCTTTTGGCTGGCGACAGCTCCAAGAATCTTTTCAAAGGTTCTCGGTGCCCTACTCTCTGTAATCAGAGAGCAGGGTATTGCGGTGTTTCCTTATTTGGACGATATCTTGGTACTAGCTCAGTCTTTACATTCTGCAGAATCTCACAGGAATCAACTAGTGTTGTTTCTTCGAAAACATGGTTGGAGGATCAATTTTCCAAAGAGTGCCTTGATTCCTCAGACAAGGGTCACCTTTTTAGGCTTCCAGATAGATTCAGTGTCCATGACTCTGTCTCTAACAGACAAGAGACGTTTAAAATTGGTTGCAGCCTGTCGGAACCTTCAGTCGCTATGTGTATGGAAGTTTTAGGTCTCATGACTGCAGCATCAGACGCGATCCCCTTTGCTCGTTTTCACATGAGACCTCTTCAGCTTTGTATGCTGAACCAATGGTGCAGGGATTATACAAGGATATCACAATTAATATCCTTAAATCCCAATGTTCGACTATCTCTGACTTGGTGGTTAGATCACCATCGTATAGTTCAAGGGGCTTCTTTTGTTCGGCCAACCTGGACTGTGATCACAACAGATGTGAGTCTTTCAGGTTGGGGAGCTGTTTGAGAATCTCTGACAGCACAAGGGGTTTGGGAATCTCAAGAGGCGAGATTACCAATCAATATTTTGGAACTCCGTGCGATTTTCAGGGTTCTTCAGATTTGGCCTTTGTTGAAGAGAGAACCGTTCATTTGTTTTCAGACAGACAATATTACAACTGTGGCATATGTTAATCATCAGGGTGGGACTCACAGTCCCCAAGCTATGAAAGAAGTATCTCGGATACTTGCTTGGGTGGAATCCAGCTCCTGTCTAATTTCTGCAGTTCATATCCCAGGTATAGACAATTGGGAGGCGGATTATCTCAGCCACCAGACTTTACATCCGGGGGAGTGGTCCCTCCATCCAGATGTGTCTCCTCAAGTTGTTCAGATGTGGGGTCTTCCAGAAATAGATCTGATGACTTCTCATCTAAACAAGAAACTTCCCAGGTACCTGTCCAGGTCCAGGGATACTCAGGCGGAAGCAGTGGATGTGTTGACACTCCCTTGGTGTTATCAACCTGCTTATATTTTCCCACCTCTAGTTCTTCCAAGAGTGATCTCCAAAATCATCATGGAACAATCGTTTGTGTTGCTGGTGGCTCCAGCATGGCCTCACAGGTTTTGGTATGCGGATCTTGTTCGGATGTCCAGTTGCCTTGTCAACCTTGGCCACTTCCATTAAGACCGGACCTTCTGTCTCAAGGTACATTTTTCCATCAGGATCTCAAATCATTAAATTTGAAGGTATGGAAATTGAACGCCTAGTGCTTAGTCATAGAGGTTTCTTTGACTCAGTGATTAATACTATGTTACAAGCTCGTAAATCTGTTTCTAGAAAGATTTATTATCGAGTTTGGAAGATTTATATTTCATGGTGTTCTTCTCATAAATTCTCTTGGCATTCTTTCAGAATTCCTAGAATTTTACAGTTCCTTCAGGATAGTTGGGATAAGGGTTTGTCTGCAAGTTCCTTGAAGGGACAAATCTCTGCTCTTTCTGTTTTATTTCACAGAAAGATTGCTAAACTTCCTGATATTCACTGTTTTGTACAGGCATTGGTTCGTATCAAGCCTGTCATTAAATCAATCTCTCCTCCTTGGAGTCTTAATTTGGTTTTGAAGGCTTTACAGGCTCCTCCTTTTGAACCTATGAATTCTTTGGACATTAAATTACTTTCTTGGAAAGTGTTGTTCCTTTTGGCCATCTCTTCTGCTAGAAGAGTTTCTGAATTATCTGCTCTTTCTTGTGAATCTTCTTTTCTGATTTTTCATCAGGATTAGGCGATTTTGTGGACTTCATTTAAATTCTTACCTAAGGTTGTGAATTCTAACAACATTAATAGAGAAATTGTTGTACCTTCCTTGTGTCCTAATCCTAAGAATTCTTTGGAGAGATCCGTACATTCTTTGGATGTGGTAAGAGCTTTAAAATGTTATATTGAAGCTACTAAAGATTTCAGGAAGACTTCTAGTCTATTTGTTATATTTTCTGGTTCTAGGAAAGGTCAGAAGGTTTCTGCTGTTTCCTTGGCTTTGTGGTTAAAGCTTTTGATTCATCAAGCTTATTTGGAGTCGGGTCAAGCCCCGCCTCAGAGAATTACAGCTCATTCTACTAGATCAGTCTCCACTTCATGGGCTTTTAAGAATGAAGCTACAGTTGATCAGATTTGCAAAGAAGCAACTTGGTCTTCTTTGCATACATTTACTAAATTCTACCGTTTTGATGTATTTGCTTCTTCGGTAGCAGTTTTTGGTAGAAAAGTTCTTCAGGCAGCTGTTTCAGTTTGATTCTTCTTCTTATGTTTTAAGTTTTTCTTTTCATTTATGAGAATAAACTTATATTTTGGGTTGTGGATTTATGTTTTTCAGTGAAAAATGGCTGTTTATTTTATCCCTCCCTCTCTAGTGACTCTTGCGTGGAGTTCCACATCTTGGGTATTGCTATCCCATACGTCACTAGCTCATGGACTCTTGCCAATTAAATGAAAGAAAACATAATTTATGTAAGAATTTACCTGATAAATTAATTTCTTTCATATTGGTAGGAGTCCATGAGACCCACCCTTTTTATGGTGGTTATGTTTTTTTGTATAAAGCACAATTATTTCCAAATTCCTTTGTTGATGCTTTTTACTCCTTTCTTATCACCCCACTACTTGGCTATTCGTTAAACTTAATTGTGGGTGTGGTGAGGGGTGTATTTATAGGCATTTTGAGGTTTAGGAAACTTTGCCCCTCCTGGTAGGATTGTATATCCCATACGTCAATAGCTCATGGACTCTTGCCAATATGAAAGAAATGAATTTATCAGGTAAGTTCTTACATAAATTATGTTTTTTTTCAGCGTTAAAACGCAAACATAAAACTTGTAATCTACCTGGGTGTGTATAAAATATATGAAGTGTTTAATGTATCATTGACATAATTCTTCTTCATATTTTCTGCATTCACATTTCTATTATTTTTTTTTTTTAACCCTTTCACTACCGGGACTTCCAGACAAAAACTTGCCCAAAATACCAGAGCATTGTTAGCATTTTTGCTATCACTCCATTTAAACAGAAATAGAGCCTTGTTTTTTTTTGTTTTTTTACCTATCAAATCTATATACATTTTTTAAATAGACAACCCAAGGTATTGATATAGGCCCATTTTGGTTTATTTCATGCAACCATTTCACCGCCAAATGCCATAAAAAAAATGTGGTACTTTTTTCACAAACTTTGGGTTTCTCAAAGAAATTATTTATATACTGTTTGTGCAATCATGCACAAATGTTTGTAAAAGTTTCTCTGAGATGCCCTTTGTTGAAAAATAGCAAACATATATAGCTTTTCCATTGCTTTATTGTTATTAGAAGGCTGCTAATTGCAGCTGCACACCACACATCTATTATTCCCGGCAGTGAAGGGGTTAATTAGGTAACTTAAAAGGTTAATGTTAGCTTTAGTGTAGAGATTACCCTCCTACCTGACACTCCCCACCCCCTGATCCCTACCTGATGCTTCCCAAACAGCTTTTCTCCCCCCCCACTGGTCACCCCAATCTTAAGTCCTGGCAGACAGTCTGCCAATAAAAAAAATAAAAACTTTAGTTTTTTTATACATTTTTTTTTTACTGCAGTGTAGGATTGCCCTAAACCCTCAAACCTCCCTGATCCCCCCCCCCAAACAGCTATATAAACCTCCCCTGCCCTAATTATTGCTGCCATCTTAGGTACTGGCATCTATCTACCAGTACCTGAAAAACGTTTCCTTCTACAAGATACGACGAGTTCACGGATTTCATCCTTACTTGTGGGATATTATCCTCCTGCTAACAGGAAGTGGCAAAGAGCACCACAGCAGAGCTGTATATATAGCTCCTCCCTTCCCTCCACCCCCAGTCATTCTCTTTGCCTGTGTTATACTACGAAGAGGTAAAGTGAGGTGTTAGTTTTAGTTTCTTCAATCAAGAAGTTTTTTATTTTAAATGGTACCAGTGAGTACTATTTTCCTCAGGGGGATATGGAAGAAGATTTCTGCCCTGAGGTTGATGATCTTAGCAGATGTAACTAAGGTCCATGTTGGTTCCCATAAAGCTTCTGAAGGTAATACAAGAGACATCTTCAGTGTGGAGAATGGTTTCATGCTACAAGCAGCATTGAGGTATGTGCAGGCCTTTATTTCTGAGGAGACTTAGTATATCAGAACTGGCTGACATTTATTTCCCTGCAAGGGAAGGGGTAAGCAGTAGACCTGTAAAACAAAGGGTATTACTGAGAAACCTGTGCTTAATTTATTTTATTGACATATTGGGCTAAGCATTATAATGGGCTTAACAGCATTATAAAGAGACACTGGGAGAGGCAGGAATATGCTTAACGGTTTTTATTGTTAATAAACAGTTTGGCCACATTTTTGAGTGTACTTAGGGGCTAAATAAATCCACATGGCTTATACTCTAAACCGCTTCACCATGCAGTTGTTCAGGCCTATACGATCATCGGACATGATGGGCGGGGCTTATTTTCGTGCGCTCAGTCGCGCACTTTACTCTGGCTGATAAGGCAGCAGGCATTAGCTTCGGTTGAGCCTAGACTGGTGTTCTGTTAACCGGATCGTTGTGTAGAGTCATTTTGCAGGGGTTATTTTTGTAAAATCTAACATATTTGTGACTATAAATACCTTTTAGAGGTTAATTTCTCCCCTTACTCTTGGGGTGCAATAATTTTTGGAGCCATTGATTAGGTGTAGTTAATTTTAAAGGTAAATTAACGTTTTGAAGCAGTTTTGGAAAATTTGTGTGCTTTTTATTCCTTAAAGGGACAGTCTAGTCAAAATTAAACTTTCATGATTCAGATAGGGCAGGCAATTTTAAACAACTTTCCAATTTACTTCTATTATCTAAGTTGCTCAATTCTTTAGATATCCTTTGTTGAAGAAATAGCAATGCACATGTGTGAGCCAATCACACAAGGCCTCTAGGTGCAGCAACCAATCAGCAGCTACTGAGCCTATCTAGATATGCTTTTCAGCAAGTGATATAAAGAGAATGAAGCAAATTAGATAATAGAAGTAAATTAGAAAGTTGTTTAAAATGACTTGCTCTTTCTAAATCACGAAAGAAAAAAAATGGCTTTCATGTCCCTTTAAAGGCGCAGTACACGTTTTTAAAAAAAATGTTTAAATCTATAAATAAAGTGTTTAACGAATATTGTGGTTATTACTAGTCTGTTCAACATGTCTGACATTGATGAATCTCATTGTTCTATGTGTTTAGAAGCCATTGTGGAACCCCCTCTTACATTGTGTACCTCTTGTACTGAAAGGGCCTTACATTGTAAAAAGCATATTTTAGGTAAAGAAAGTGTGTCTAAGGATGATTCTCAATCTGAAGAGAACCAGGATATGCCATCCAATTCTCCCCAAGTGTCACAACCTTTAACGCCCACACAAGCGACGCCAAGTACTTCTAGTGCGTCTAATTCTTTTACGCTGCAGGAGATGGCTGCAGTTATGTTAACTACCCTTACAGAGGTATTATCTAAATTACCAGTGTTACAGGGTAAACGCAGTAGGTCAGGTATTAATGCGAATACTGAATCCTCTGATGCTTTATTGGCTATTTCCGATGTACCCTCACAGTGCTCTGAGTTGGGGGTCAGGGAATTGCTGTCTAAGGGAGAACTTTCAGACTCAGGAAATGTGTTACCTCAGACAGATTCGGACGTGATGTCCTTTAAATTTAAGCTTGAACACCTCCGCCTGTTACTTTGGGAGGTTTTAGCAACTCTGGATGATTGTGACCCTATTGTGATACCACCAGAGAAATTGTGTAAGATGGACAAATATCTAGAGGTGCCTACTTACACTGATGTTTTTTCGGTTCCTAAAAGAATTTTGGAAATTGTAAAAAAAGAATGGGATAGACCAGGTATACTGTTCTCTCCCCCTCCTAATTTTAAGAAAATGTTTCCCATATCAGACACCATTCGGGACTCGTGGCAAATGGTCCCTAAGGTGGAGGGAGCTATATCTACCCTGGCTAAGCATACAACTATATCTATTGAGGACAGTTGTGCTTTCAAAGACCCTATGGATAAAAATTTAGAGGGTCTCCTAAAGAAATTATTTATTCATCAGGGTTTCCTTTTACAACTTATGGCTTGCATTGTTCCAGTAACTACTGCAGCAGCTTTCTGGTTTGATGCTCTAGAAGAGTCCCTGAAGGTTGAGACTCCATTAGATGACATTTTGGATAGAAGTAAGGCTCTCAAGCTAGCTAATTCTTTTATTACTGATGCCGCTTTTCAAATTGCTAAATTAGCGGCGAAAAATGCAGGATTTGCTATTCTAGCGCATAGGGCGTTATGGCTCAAATCTTGGTCTGCTGATGTGTCATCAAAATCTAAGCTTTTAGCTATTCCTTTTAAAGGTAAGACCCTATTTGGGCCTGATTTGAAGGAAATCATTTCTGACATTACTGGAGGTAAAGGTCATGCCCTACCTCAGGATAAGTCTGTTAAGATGAGGGGTAAACAAAATAATTTTCGTTCCTTTTGAAACTTTAAAGGAGGACCCTCGGCTTCCTCTTCCTCCACAAAGCAGGAATGGAATTTTGCTCAATCTAAGTCAGTCTGGAGACCTAACCAGGCTTGGAATAAAGGTAAACAATCCAAGAAGCCAGCTGCTGCTACAAAGACAGCATGAAGGGGCGGCCCCCAATCCAGGACCGGATCTAGTAGGGGGCAGACCTTCGTTCTTTACTCAGGTTTGGGCAAGAGATGTTCAGGACCCCTGGGCGCTGGAAATCATGACCCACGGGTATCAACTGGAATTCAAGGATTTTCTCACAAGAGGGAGATTTCATCTTTCACGATTGTCTGTAGACCAGATAAAAAGAGAGGCATTCTTACGCTGTGTAAAAGACCTCTCTACCATGGGAGTAATTTGTCCTGTTCCAAAACTAGAACAGGGACAGGGGTTTTACTCAAATCTTTTTGTGGTTCCCAAAAAAGAGGGAACTTTCAGACCCATTTTAGATCTCAAGTGTCTAAACAAGTTGGAGACTATACGAACAATCTTACCAATGATCCAGGAGGGTCAATATATGACTACCATGGACTTAAAGGATGCTTACCTTCATATCCCTACCCACAAGGATCATCATCAGTTTCTAAGATTTGCCTTCCTGGACAAACATTATCAGTTCGTGGCTCTTCCCTTCGGGTTGGCCACAGCACCCAGAATCTTCACAAAGGTTCTAGGGTCTCTTCTAGTGGTTCTCAGACCACGGAGCATAGCAGTGGCGCCTTATCTGGATGATATTCTGATTCAGGCGTCAACCTATCATTTGACAAAATCTCACACGGACATAGTTTTGTCTTTCCTGAGAACTCACGGTTGAAAAGTGAAGATAGAAAAGAGTTCACTAGTTCCACGGACAAGGGTTCCCTTCTTGGGGACTCTGATAGACTCAGTAGACATGAAAATAATTCTGAAGGAGGTCAGAAAAACAAAGATTCTAAATACTTGCCGAGCACTTCAGTCCATTCCTCGGCCATCAGTGGCTCAGTGTATGGAGGTCATTGGATTAATGGTAGCGGCAATGGACATCATTCCGTTTGCCCGCTTTCATCTCAGACCACTGAAGCTATGCATGCTTGGACAGTGGAATGGGGACAATGCAAATTTATCTCCTCTGATAAATCTGGATCAAGAGACCAGAGACTCTCTTCTTTGGTGGCTGTCGCTGGATCATCTGACATGTTTCCGCAGACCCTCGTGGGTGATAGTGACAACGGACGCCAGTCTTCTGGGCTGGAGTGCAGTCTGGAATTCCCTGAAGGCTCAGGGTGTTTGGACTCAGGTCGAGTTTCTACTTCCAATCAATATTCTGGAACTGAGAGCAATATTCAATGCGCTTCAGGCATCGCCTCAGTTGGCTTTGGCCAAATTCATCAGATTCCAGTCGACAACATCACGACTGTGGCATATATCAGTCATCAGGGGGGAATGAGGAGTTCCTTAGCGATGATAGAAGTATCCAAGATAATCCGATGGGTGGAGGCCCACTCTTGTTATCTGTTGGCAATCTACATCCCAGGAGTAGAAAACTGGGAAGTGGATTTTCTAAGTCATCAGACTTTTCATCCGGGGGAATGGGAACTCCATCCAGAGGTGTTTGCGTCATTGATTTGCCAATGGGGCAGACCGGAACTGGATCTGATGGCATCTCATCAGAATGCCAAGCTTCCACGTTACGAATCCAGGTCGAGGGATCCCCAGGCCAAACTGATAGATGCCCTGACAGTGCCTTGGTTGTTCAGCTTAGCTTATGTGTTTCCACCATTTCCTCTCCTTCCACGCGTGATTGCTCGAATCAAACAGGAGAGAGCTTCAGTAATCCTGATAGCGCCTGCGTGGCCACGCAGGACTTGGTATGCGGATTTAGTGGACATGTCCTCTCTGCCACCATGGAAACTTCCTTTGAGACAGATCCTTCTCATTCAAGGTCCTTTCCAACATCCAAATCTAATTTCTCTGCAGCTGAATGCTTGGAGATTGAACGCTTGATTTTAGCTAAGCGAGGATTCTCTGATTCGGTCATCGATACTTTGATACAGGCTCGAAAGCCTGTCACTAGAAAAATCTATCATAAGATATGGCGTAAATATCTTTATTGGTGTGAATCCAAGGGTTACTCATGGAGTAAAGTTAGGATTCCAAGGATTCTGTCTTTTCTCCAAGAAGGATTGGAGAAAGGAAGTTCTTTAAAGGGAGAAATTTCTGCTTTGTCAATTTTGCTTCACAAACGTTTGGCAGATGTGCCAGATGTTCAGTGTTTTTGTCAGGATCTAACTAGAATTAAGCCTGTATTTAGACCAATTACTCCTCCCTGGAGTTTGAATTTAGTTCTTCGAGTTCTTCACGGGGTTCCGTTTGAACACATGCATTCCATAGATATTAAATTGTTATCTTGGAAAGTTTTGTTTTTAGTTGCTATTTCTTCTGCTCGAAGAGTTTCTGAGCTACAATGTGATTCGCCTTATCTTATATTTCATTCTGATAAGGTGGTTTTACATGCGAAACCTGGATTTCTTCCTAAGGTTTTTTCAAATAAGAATATTAATCAGGAAATTGTTGTTCCTTCCTTGTGTCCTAATCCTTCTTCTAAGAAGGAGCGTCTGTTACATAACCTGGACGTGGTCCGTGCCTTGAATTTTTACTTACAGGCGACTAAGGATTTCCGTCAATCATCTTCTTTATTCATTGTTTATTCTGGAAAGCGTAGGGGTCAAAAAGCTACGGCTACCTCTCTTTCTTTTTGGCTGAGGAGTATCATCCGCCTGGCATATGAGAGTGCTGGACAGCAGCCTCCTGAAAGAATTACGGCTCATTCTACTAGGGCTGTAGCTTCCACATGCTTTTGTTGAACAGATTTGTAAGGCTGCGACTTGGTCGTCCCTTCATACTTTTTCCAAATTTTACAAATTTGATACTTTTGCTTCTTCTGAGGCTGTTTTGGGGAGAAAAGTTCTTCAAGCAGTGGTGCCTTCCATTTAGGTCTCTGTCTTGTCCCTCCCTTTCATCCGTGTCCTGTAGCTTTGGTATTGTATCCCACAAGTAAGGATGAAATCCGTGGACTCGTATCTTGTAGAAGAAAAGGAAATTTATGCTTACCTGATAAATTGATTTCTTCTATGATACAACGAGTCCACAGCCCTCCCTGTCATTTTTAAGACAGATTATATTTTATTTTTATAACTTCAGTCACCTCTGCACCTTTTAGCTTTTCCTTTCTCTTCCTAAAACCTTCGGTCGAATGACTGGGGGTGGAGGGAAGGGAGGAGCTATATATACAGCTCTGCTGTGGTGCTCTTTGCCACTTCCTGTTAGCAGGAGGATAATATACCACAAGTAAGGATGAAATCCGTGGACTCGTCGTATCGTAGAAGAAATCAATTTATCAGGTAAGCATAAATTTCCTTTTTTTGTTTTTTTTTATATTTTTTTATTTATTTATTTTGTAACTTTTCCATAGCATAGTGTCCCCCCACCTCCCCCCACCTCCAATTTGTATTTAGGGTCCCCCATACCCCTTTTCCATAGTGTAGCTGCCCCATCCCTCCCTGTCCCTTTAAAAAAAGAATCAGTAGCTTAGGGCCCCTCCCACTTCCTCCTGCCTCCCCTGTTGGGCCGCCCACCAGCCTCCCGCCCACACCTCCTGCCGGCTCCAGCAGAAAATCGTTACAGACGGTGACGCACACAGTATCACTATCTGTAACGATCAAGCATCTGCCCTCATATGGAGGTGGAGCACCAATCACACTCCGGCTCCATATGCGGGAGATGCCTTAAGCTGCAGGAGCTCCAGATCTCGGCTGTAACTTAACAGCCGAGATTGCTGGAGCATCCTAAAGCGACGACGTATATGTACGTTGTTTTGGGTGAAGGGGTTTAAGGGACAGTCTAGTCAAAATTAAACTTTCTTGATTCAGATAGGCCATGCAATTTTAAGCAACTCCAATTTAATTGTATCATCAAATTTGCTTTGTTCACTTGGTATTCTTTGTTAAAAGCTAAACCTAGGTAGGCTCATTTTGTCATTTCTAATCCCTTGAATGCCGCCTCTTATCTCGCATCTTATCTTGCATTTTGACAGTTTTTCAAGGCTAGACAGCACTAGTTCATGTGTGCCGCATAGATAACATTTTGCTCAAGCCCGTGGAGTCAGCACTAATTGGCTAGAATGCAAGTCTCTCACCAAAAGAACTGAAAATGGGGCAGTCTGCAGAGGCTTTGATTCAAGGTAATCACAGAGGTAAAAAGTTTATTAATATAACCATGTTGGTTATATTAAGCTGGGGAATGGGTAATGAAGGGATAATATTTCGTTCTAAACAATAAATATTCTGGAGTAGACTGCCCCTTTAAAGTTTCTGATGACGGGTTTGTGTGTTTGCATGTCATTTTTTACAGACCCATAAGAAGCTCATTCTGTGATGCATAATTATTACTTTCAGTGTCAGGTGATATAGCATTTAATAGTAATCATGAACCAATTTACTGATATTTTATTTGAGAGCATTTATTTGTTTAAAATTTAGTTTTTACAACTATTTAGAACTATTTGTAAAACAAATAAGTATTTGTTGAATTTCCTACATGCACCACGTCAAAATGATCAAAATTCTTGTGAACAACTACGTGAAAAATCTTTTTGCACTGAAATATGGTTTGTAAGGGTTTAAATGCTATGTACTGTATTTGATGAATTGATGTATCTGAATTATTTTGAAAACCAGCTGAAAACAAGTTGTATTTGCATTGATTTAAATATTTGAATATAACAGCACATTACCTGAACACTCATCAACAATAACTATCTATCTAGAACAAAGCACACAAAGGAGCAGGCACTGCTAGGAGGTATAAATATAAAACATACGATTTATTCAAAATTTAAAACATGACCCCCAGACAGGGGTAGAGAGACATACAGGACAAGTCTTACGCTTTTCGCTCCCCCTAGTGGCGCTTAATCATAGAGTCTATGATTAAGCCCCACTAGGGGGCGCGAAACGTGTAAGACTTGTCCTGTATGTCTCTCTACCCCTGTCTGGGGGTTATGTTTTAAATTTTGAATAAATTGTATGTTTTATATTTATACCTCCTAGCAGTTCCTGCGCCTTCGTGTGCTTTGTTCTGTATATTTGCGGCCTGATCTGCCGCTGCTACAGCACTCCGGGTCCTCCAGGAAGCAGATTATTCATACATATTTTTTTGTTTGCACGGACCAGTAGTTTGACCGTGTTCTGGATACCCCTCCGGTCTGCAATAACTATCTATCGTCTGTCTTTCTGTTATGTCTGTTTTCTTTACTAATACATAAATATAATAAATTCTGATTAACTAAATGACTTCCACTATATTTCTGTAATTCTGTAAAGTAAAACAATATTTTTTTACATGGAGTAAGATCTAGTTCGGATTTAATAAACAGATTCTCTAACACTGTGTATCATTCAGTTTAAAAAAATGCACATTCTATTATTAGTTGTCAGATGTTCTAGAATATGTTGGCTCTACACATTGTAATTATTATACAAGGTATGTTTACTTACTAAACCATGCTAAATATATTATGAATGAAATGTCACAAAATTAATCTCTAGAGTTTTATAGACCCAGGCAGCTACAGACTAAGTAACAGTTTAAGGGACATACAAAATTTCCTTTGATAATTCAGATAAAGCATGCCATTTTAAACAATTTTACAATTTATTTATATTATCAAATTTGCTACATTCTCTTTGTATACTTTGTTTAAGTAGCAGCAATGCACTACTGGGAGCTAGCTGAATACATAGGGGGAGCCAAGGACAAGCGGTATATATGTGCCGCCACCAATCAACAGCTAGTTCCCAATAGTGAATACCAAGACAACAAAACAAATTAGATAACACACATAAATTGGAGAGGTATTTAAAATTACATGCTCTGTTTGAATCATGAAAGAAAAATGTTGGGCTTCATGTCCCTTTAATTGACACCTTGCTGCTATAGGCTTTTTCAAGCAATACAGGCTACACCATGAACAGACATTAGTCAGGAAATGTAGAAACCATCTCTTGTTATACAGTACTGAGGTATCATTGTTTACAGCAGGTATGTCAGGCATTCAGCCTTGAAACACTATTTAGTAAATCAGGTCAGCCTGCAAATCTTGCTATGATTTTTCCTCCCTTTTTTAAGTAAAATTAGCTCTGTGACCATAAACACTATATACATTATGTTCCAGATGACAAATAGAGCACAAAAGAATTACACACACACACACACACACATATATATATATATATATATATAAAAATAAACACCTAGAAATACACAATTATATACAAACACACATATACTGTAGATACACATATAAATATATAGATACACACGTATATACATACACACAATATACACATATATACATACACACAATATACACATATATACATACACACCTATATACATACACACAATATACACATATATACATACACACATATATACATACACACATATATACATACACACAATATACACATATATACATACACACATATATACATACACACATATATACATACACACAATATACACATATATACATACACACATATATACATACACACATATATACATACACACAATATACACATATATACATACACACAATATACACATATATACATACACACATATATACATACACACAATATACACATATATACATACACGCATATAGAAACACATATACATATATACATACACACATATATACATACACACATATATACATACACACAATCTACACATATATACATACACGCATATAGAAACACATATACATATATACATACACACATATATACATACACACAATATACACATATATACATACACACAATATACACATATATACATACACACATATACATATATACATACACACATATACATATATATATATATATACATACACACATATAGAAACACATATACATATATACATACACACATATATACATACACACATATATACATACACACAATATACACATATATACATACATGCATATAGAAACACATATACATATATACATACACACATATAGAAACACATATACATATATACATACACACATATATACATACACACATATAGAAACACATATACATATATACATACACGCATATAGAAACACATATACATATATACATACACACATATATACATACACACAATATACACATATATACATACACGCATATAGAAACACATATACATATATACATACACACATATATACATACACACATATATACATGCACACAATATACACATATATACATACACGCATATAGAAACACATATACATATATACATACACACATATATACATACGAACATAGAAATGCTGTCCGCATTTATCATTACACAAGCAGTTCTTGTGAACAGCTTGTGCAATGCCGCCCCCTGCAGATTTGCGACCAATCGGCTGCTAGCAGCGGATGTCAATCAACTCGATCGTATAGGATCGGGCGGATTGATGTTCGCAGACTCAGAGCAGGCGGGCAAGTTATGGAGCAGGGGTCTTTAGACTGCTGCTTCATAACTGCTGTTTCCAGTGAGCTTGCACGGAAACAGGAGCATCAAGCTCCATTCTCAGCTTGATAATTCGGCCCCAAATTCTCCAAAAACACTACATTTTCCAGCATTATGTAGTGTTGCACTTGAACGCAACACTTAATGCACCACTTGTAATATAAGCGATAAGAGTGCACCCTGCGCTATGCATTCAAAGTATTGGCCGCATGAAAGGGATCATTTTTTTGTTTCATGATTCAGCTAGAGCATGGAATCTTAAAAATCTTTCCAGATTATGTCTATGATCTAATTTTATCTAATTTGAGTCATTCTCTTGGTATCCTTTGTTGAAAGGCATACCTAAGCAGGCTCAATAGCAACAAATTATTACTGGGAGCTAGCTGCTGATTGGAGGCATGTTCCATCTGAATCATGGAAGACAAAAAATGGGGTTATATGTCCCTTTAAGATTCTTTGGTAAATTTGTTATGCCCACTTGTAAAACCAGATTGTGCATTTATTGTGCAAGATTGTACTAATGATATCAGTTGTTCCAGTCTTATATGAGAAAGATGGACAAAATGTAACCTTTTTAAATATTACACTTATTATTTTTTTCTTTTAAATTGTTTTTATTGAGGTTTCAGAATAGGAATAAACACATTGAAATTCCACAAATGCTTCTAAAAGAATGAACAGATGAGTAACAACCAACTTATGAACAGAGAAAATTAAGTAGACAAATGCACAAACAAAAAATTCAAAGAAAATCTTAATCTCGTTTTTATATTACACTTCCTACATTATAGGAAAGTGTTCACTTGTACCCCATAATGGCAAACTGAAATATATTATTTATCTGAGGATCTGAAGGAATTAGACAATATAGATAATGATGCATTCTCTTGGTTTTCCTATGTAATAACACCTTTATTAGGATAAACTCAATAAAAGTGAATCACAACATCGAGAGCTGTGCATAGGTCTATCTTGCCATTCAAGCTTATGCGTTTCAGCTATGATTACGGCTGACCCCAAAACGCGTAAGCTTGAATGGCAAGATAGACCTATGCACAGCTCTCCATGTTTATCCTAATAATCTTAAAGAGAAAGTCAATCCTAGCATTTGTGAAATGCTAGGATTGGCCATTGATTGAAACAAATAAAGATGACTTTCATTAATGAAGTGTAAAATACTTCATGCTAAAAGCTCCTTTAATTGTTTCAAGCATTCACTGTTCTGAGCTGCTAAGGCAGCCCATGGCAGAATTCTGTTTTGCTAGAGAGGGGAGGTTTTCAACTCTTAGCCAATAGCTGTGCGGGATATCCAGCTTGGTGCCCTTGGGAGCGAGATTTCCTGCACTCTATTTGCTAAGAGGTGGAAATAGCAAAACAACATTCTGTCGTTGGCTGCCTGAGCAGCTCAGAACGGCAAACGCTTGAAACAAATAAAGGAGCTTTCTGCATGAAGTATTTTGTACTTCATGAATTAAAGTCCCCTTTGTTTCAATAGTGAATCCTAGCGTTTCACAAACACTAGGATTGACTTTCACTTTACATTTTAAGGATTTTTAGCTCACGTCTTCTTTGATTTATTGACTGACCAGTGCTGGCATTTTTGTGAGTCACACGGAACAAAGCTCACAGATCCCTGTGTAGCTGGGTCACCAGTTTCCCTATTGGATGATCGTGGTCACGTGATGAGTGACTGAACATACACAGCCTCATATGTTTGTTTGAGGATACGTAGGAGACGAGCAACCAGTATGGTGGGTATACCGGGGTGTGAGTATATTGCAAGCCCCCTTCTAAGACTCTCCCGTGAGGGAATAAAGCGGATACCACATACAGAAATGGGCAACGTCTGATCCTAAAATCCTTTATGGTCTGAGTGAGTACGCTGTTCATCATACATTTTAGAGGATTGTACCAGTAAAATCTATCATCAACAAGTCTGTTTGATATGGCTACACATGACCAGGTAACTTTATACGCAAATTATAGCACACAGGTGGAATCTGTTTTTGCAGCTTATTTGTGATTATATTAGAAAGACTTTGGCAAAGTGCGTAGAGTTCTGTGTTTTGTATAACACTTATATAACTCAATTTACAGTATAAACAAGCAAGTAGGGAAAATTATTCTAGGCAAATAGAAAGTATTAGAATACTGCTCCTGAGTAAAGCTAAAAAAAAACAGAATTTATGCTTACCTGATAAATTACTTTCTCCAACGGTGTGTCCGGTCCACGGCGTCATCCTTACTTGTGGGAATATCTCTTCCACAACAGGAAATGGCAAAGAGTCCCAGCAAAGCTGGCCATATAGTCCCTCCTAGGCTCCGCCCATTCCAGTCATTCGACCAACGGACAGGAGGAAATATATATAGGAGAAACCATATGGTACGGTGGTGACTGTAGTTAGAGAAAATAATTCATCAGACCTGATTAAAAAACCAGGGCGGGCCGTGGACCGGACACACCGTTGGAGAAAGTAATTTATCAGGTAAGCATAGATTCTGTTTTCTCCAACATTGGTGTGTCCGGTCCACGGCGTCATCCTTACTTGTGGGAACCAATACCAAAGCTTTAGGACACGGATGAAGGGAGGGAGCAAATCAGGTTACCTAAACGGAAGGCACCACAGCTTGCAAAACCTTTCTCCCAAAAATAGCCTCCGAAGAAGCAAAAGTATCAAATTTGTAAAATTTGGCAAAAGTGTGCAGTGAAGACCAAGTCGCTGCCTTACATATCTGGTCAACAGAAGCCTCGTTCTTGAAGGCCCATGTGGAAGCCACAGCCCTAGTGGAGTGAGCTGTGATTCTTTCAGGAGGCTGCCGTCCGGCAGTCTCATAAGCCAATCGGATGATGCTTTTAAGCCAAAAGGAAAGAGAGGTAGAAGTCGCTTTTTGACCTCTCCTTTTATCAGAATAAACAACAAACAAGGAAGAAGTTTGTCTGAAATCTTTTGTAGCCTCTAAATAGAATTTTAGAGCACGGACTATGTCCAAATTATGTAACAAACGTTCCTTCTTTGAAACTGGATTCGGACATAAAGAAGGAACAACTATCTCCTGGTTAATATTTTTTGTTAGAAACAACCTTAGGAAGAAAACCAGGCTTAGTACGCAAAACCACCTTATCTGCATGGAACACCAGATAGGGCGGAGAACACTGCAGAGCAGATAACTCTGAAACTCTTCTAGCAGAAGAAATTGCAACCAAAAACAAAACTTTCCAAGATAGTAACTTAATATCTATGGAATGTAAAGGTTCAAACGGAACCCCTTGAAGAACTGAAAGAACTAGATTTAGACTCCAGGGAGGAGTCAAAGGTCTGTAAACAGGCTTAATCCGAACCAAAGCCTGAACAAATGCTTGAACATCTGGCACAGTTGCCAGTCTTTTGTGTAGTAAGACAGATAAAGCAGAGATCTGTCCCTTTAGAGAACTTGCAGATAATCCTTTCTCCAAACCTTCTTGTAGAAAGGAGAGAATCTTAGGAATTTTTATCTTATTCCATGGGAATCCTTTGGATTCACACCAACAGATATATCTTTTCCATATTTTATGGTAAATCTTTCTAGTTACCGGTTTTCTGGCCTGAACCAGAGTATCTATCACAGAATCTGAAAACCCATGCTTCGATAGAATCAAGCGTTCAATCTCCAAGCCGTCAGCTGGAGGGAGACCAGATTTGGATGTTCGAATGGACCCTGAACAAGAAGGTCCTGTCTCAAAGGTAGCTTCCATGGTGGAACCGATGACATATTCACCAGGTCTGCATACCAAGTCCTGCGTGGCCACGCAGGAGCTATCAAGATCACCGAGGCCCTCTCCTGATTGATCCTGGCTACCAGCCTGGGAATGAGAGGAAACGGTGGAAATACATAAGCTAGGTTGAAGGTCCAAGGTGCTACTAGTGCATCTACTAGAGTTGCCTTGGGATCCCTGGATCTGGACCCGTAGCAAGGAACCTTGAAGTTCTGACGAGACGCCATCAGATCCATGTCTGGAATGCCCCATAATTGGGTTATTTGGGCAAAGATCTCCGGGTGGAGTTCCCACTCCCCCGGATGGAATGTCTGACGACTCAGAAAATCCGCCTCCCAGTTTTCCACACCTGGGATGTGGATCGCAGACAGGTGGCAGGAGTGATCCTCCGCCCATTGAATTATTTTGGTCACTTCTTTCATCGCCAGGGAACTCCTTGTTCCCCCCTGATGATTGATATACGCAACGGTCGTCATGTTGTCTGATTGGAACCTTATGAATCTGGCCTTTGCTAGTTGAGGCCAAGCCCTGAGAGCATTGAATATCGCTCTCAGCTCCAGAATGTTTATCGGGAGAAGAGACTCTTCCCGAGACCATAGACCCTGAGCTTTCAGGGATTCCCAGACCGCGCCCCATCCCACTAGACTGGCGTCGGTCGTGACAATGACCCACTCTGGTCTGCGGAAGCTCATTCCCTGGGACAGATGGTCCAGGGTCAGCCACCAACTGAGTGAATCTCTGGTCTTCTGATCTACTTGAATCATTGGAGACAAGTCTGTATAATCCCCATTCCACTGTTTGAGCATGCACAGTGGTAATGGTCTTAGATGAATTAGTGCAAAAGGAACTATGTCCATTGCTGCAACCATCAACCCTACTACTTCCATGCACTGCGCTATGGAAGGACGAGGAACAGAATGAAGAGCTTGACAAGAGCTTAGAAGTTTTGATTTTCTGACCTCTGTCAGAAAAATCCTCATTTCTAAGGAATCTATTATTGTTCCCAAGAAGGGAACTCTTGTCGACGGAGACAGAGAACTTTTTTCTATGTTCACCTTCCATCCATGTGATCTGAGAAAGGCCAGAACGATGTCTGTATGAGCCTTTGCTTTTGACAGGGACGACGCTTGTATTAGAATGTCGTCCAAGTAAGGTACTACTGCAATGCCCCTCAGTCTTAGAACCGCTATAAAGGACCCTAGCACCTTTGTGAAAATCCTTGGAGCAGTGGCTAACCCGAATGGGAGGGCCACAAACTGGTAATGCTTGTCCAGAAAAGCGAACCTTAGGAACTGATGATGTTCTTTGTGGATAGGAATATGTAGGTACGCATCCTTTAGATCCACGGTAGTCATAAATTGACTTTCCTGGATAGTGGGTAGAATCGTTCGAATGGTTTCCATCTTGAACGATGGTACCCTGAGAAATTTGTTTAGGATCTTCAAATCCAAAATTGGTCTGAAAGTTCCCTCTTTTTTGGGAACTATGAACAGATTGGAATAAAATCCCATTCCTTGTTCCTTTATTGGAACTGGGTGTATCACTCCCATCTTTAACAGGTCTTCTACACAATGTAAGAATGCCTGTCTCTTTATTTGGTTTGAGGATAAGTGAGACATGTGGAACCTTCCCCTTGGGGGTAGTTCCTTGAATTCCAGGAGATAACCTTGAGAAACTATTTCTAGCGCCCAGGGATCCTGAACATCTCTTGCCCAAGCCTGAGCAAAGAGAGAGAGTCTGCCGCCCACTAGATCCGGTCCCAGATCAGGGGCTACTCCTTCATGCTGTTTTGTTAGCAACGGCAGGCTTCTTGGCCTGCTTACCCTTGTTCCAGCCCTGCATCGGTTTCCAGGCTGGTTTGGGTTGTAAAGCATTACCCTCTTGCTTAGAGGATGCAGAATTAGAGGCCGGTCCGTTCCTGAAATTGCGAAAGGAACGAAAATTAGACTTATTTTTAGCCTTGAAAGACCTATCTTGTGGAAGGGCGTGGCCCTTTCCCCCAGTGATGTCTGAAATAATCTCTTTCAATTCTGGCCCAAATAGAGTTTTACCTTTGAAAGGGATGTTAAGCAATTTTGTCTTGGATGACACATCCGCTGACCAAGACTTTAGCCAAAGCGCTCTGCGCGCCACAATAGCAAACCCTGAATTTTTCGCCGCTAATCTAGCTAATTGCAAAGCGGCATCTAAAATTAAAGAGTTAGCCAATTTAAGTGTGTGAACTCTGTCCATAACCTCCTCATATGGAGTCTCTCTACTGAGCGACTTTTCTAGTTCCTCGAACCAGAACCACGCTGCTGTAGTGACAGGAACAATGCACGAAATGGGTTGTAGAAGGTAACCTTGCTGTACAAAAATCTTTTTAAGTAAACCTTTCAATTTTTTATCCATAGGATCTTTGAAAGCACAACTATCTTCGATAGGAATAGTAGTGCGTTTGTTTAGATTAGAAACTGCCCCCTCGACCTTAGGGACTGTCTCCCATAAGTCCTTTCTGGGGTCGACCATAGGAAATAATTTCTTAAATATAGGGGGGGGGAACAAAAGGTATGCCGGGCTTTTCCCACTCCTTATTTACTATGTCCGCCACCCGCTTGGGTATAGGAAAAGCGTCGGGGTGCACCGGAACCTCTAGGAACTTGTCCATCTTACATAATTTCTCTGGAATGACCAAGTTGTCACAATCATCCAGAGTAGATAACACCTCCTTAAGCAGTGCGCGGAGATGTTCTAATTTAAATTTAAATGTCACAACATCAGGTTCAGCTTGTTGAGAAATTTTTCCTGAATCTGAAATTTCTCCATCTGACAAAACCTCCCTCATGGCCCCTTCAGATTGGTGTGAGGGTATGACAGAACAATTATCATCAGCGCCCTCCTGCTCTTCAGTGTTTAAAACAGAGCAATCGCGCTTTCTCTGATAAGTAGGCATTTTGGATAAAATATTTGCTATGGAGTTATCCATTACAGCCGTTAATTGTTGCATGGTAATAAGTATTGGCGCACTAGATGTACTAGGGGCCTCCTGCGTGGGCAAAACTGGTGTAGACACAGTAGGAGATGATGTAGTATCATGTTTACTCCCCTCATCTGAGGAATCATCTTGGGCAATTTCATTATCTGTGGCAGTACTGTCCTTACTTTGTTTGGACAATATGACACAATTATCACATAAATTTAAATGGGGAGACACATTGGCTTTCATACATATAGAACATAGCTTATCTGAAGGTACAGACATGTTAAACAGGCTTAAACTTGTCAACAAAGCACAAAAAACGTTTTAAAACAAAACCGTTACTGTCTCTTTAAATTTTAAACAGAAAACACTTTATTACTGAATATGTGAAAAAGTATGAAGGAATTGTTCACCACCGTGTCTTAAAGCATTAATAGTATTGCACACCAAATTTCAGAGCTTTAACCCTTAAAATAACGGAACCGGAGCCGTTTATAAATTTAACCCCTATACAGTCCCAGCTATAGTCTTTGCTGAGACCCAACCAAGCCCAGAGGGGAATACGATACCAATTGACGCCTTCTAGAAGCTTTTCCAGCAATTTTTAGATCCTCACACATGCATCTGCATGCCCTGCTCTCAAAAAACAACTGCGCAGTAATGGCGCGAAAATGAGGCTCAGTCTACAACTAGGAAGGCCCCCTGACTGGAAAAGGTGTCTAACACAGTGCCTGCCGTTTAATAAACATTCCCCAAGTTTATAAATGCAAATTGTCAGCATAAATATGAATAAAATGCCCAAATAAAGCAATCGATTTAGCCCATAAAAATGTCTACCAGTTTTTTAGCCCATAATAAGCCCTTTATTCTGTTTGTTTGACTAAGAAAATGGCTTACCGGTCCCCATGAGGGGAAATGACAGCCTTCCAGCATTACATCGTCTTGTTAGAAATATGGCTAGTCATACCTTAAGCAGAAAAGTCTGCTAACTGCTTCCCCCAACTGAAGTTACTTCATCTCAACAGTCCTATGTGGAAACAGCAATCGATTTTAGTTACTGTCTGCTAAAATCATCTTCCTCTCACAAACAGAAATCTTCATCCTTTTCTGTTTCAGAGTAAATAGTACATACCAGCACTATT